>NC_057772.1:3003075-3303075 GCF_014825855.1 Bombus pyrosoma | reverse complement strand
ACAGTCTCGTACATCATCCGATCGATCCGTCAACTTTTTTACGGATGTTCTTTCGACACGGCTGAACCTCGATCGCCCTACCCGATATGCAAATGCGCAGAAATTTAATGGCCGGCGGATGTTTCGTCACGAAATACGAGATTATGAAGCGCTGCTTTTTCGCCAGGCGACTAAGGGAACATTACTCTGTGGCGAAGTTTAAATCGCTTAAACAGGAAGCTTAACGAAGAAAGCACGTTCTTTTAAAGCGCGATGGCTCTCTCGTTGAAATTTTTCATGTTGACAGTGAAAATAGAATATTCCGCAGATTTGTCTAAGATATTCGCCCTAAATACATGGCGTTTGAGAAAGTTCGTGCTAGAAGAAAAGTTCTGCAAGCAGTTGACGAGAATTCCGAATAAATTGTCGAAACAAACGTTAGCCCTGTTATCGTGCGAGAATTGCGCATGGCCAATCGTTTCTTCACCATGTAACATCTGCAAGTAGGAAACGCTTCGTTGAAAGTCTCGTAACTCCGAAATGAATAACGATATTTAGACCCAGCTTTATTAAGACTTTTTCTGTTTGTTTCGATGAGTACTACGTGTTGTTGAAGTTCGACGCCAACTTCCCAAAACGTCCTTTACAATAGAAGTTGCAACTGAATTCAGAGTTACCTTCGAGCGACGCAATAATGTGGACCGTTAAAAAGTTCTCAACTTGAAGAGGTCTTGCAGCCAACTTGGAGAGGATCTTCGAGGCATTTACGGTTCCCCGAACTTGTTTGTAATAAATCGCGAATTTTATAGCTTCAA
Organism: Bombus pyrosoma; assembly: GCF_014825855.1. Lineage (NCBI taxonomy): Eukaryota > Metazoa > Arthropoda > Insecta > Hymenoptera > Apidae > Bombus > Bombus pyrosoma. The sequence goes on along the minus strand of NC_057772.1, from coordinate 3,302,281 downwards.
TACGACATCTCTCCGTTCGAGGACGCTTTACACCGGTAATTTCGCGTCCCGTTGTCTCCACAGCTATGATTTCCGGGGTAGCGAGCGGCGGCTCTATATTCTATCAACGTGTCCGCGTGAAAGCAGACTGGTAGGATTTTTAATCCGTCATTCTCCAGTCGATGTTTGGCGCTAACAATAAAATAAAATGCCTCGAAATTGATAAGAAACACGCGAAACTGTACCGGTTCGATGGGAAAATTCATCGTTATTTAGCGAATTTGGAACGTGTCGCGTTCACAAGTCGGTTAATAAAATTATCGTCACGCGAATCCGCTTTTACCGTTGTCCATGTTGTCGCTCAATTATTCTCAATGAAATATTCGCGAATATCGTTACGTTCCATTAATAATATTTATTTGTTTGTCTGGTCACGGTGTTTGCATGAAAAATCCAATGAATCAAAATGATCATGTCACGATATTTAGCGGTCAATATTTTACATCATACTCATAATTTAGTGGTTTCGATATACCAGCGTAGCGACAAAGAGTACATAGAATATCTTTAGTCCGTCGAATTTCTCTTATTCTTCCCAATGGAAGAATCTCTCGAAAAGAAATAACGCAGAGATCGTATAATGGTTATTTCGTCCTAAGATTCGATAAACTACAACATACCGTAGAAATCCATTTACCCGAACTTATCGAAGGATAAACGACTTATAACGACTGAAGGAGGGCGACAGCACAAAGTAAGAAACGTACGTTTTTCCCGAAACCAGGTTGAAATAGAACGCTAATAAATACATCGAAACCTCGCCGATTCTCTCAACTTATTTTCTAATTCGATTTTCGATTGGAATAAAAATTTCCATGAAAACAGGCGGATTCATGGAGAAAAACCTCAGTTAATCAAGCAGTTAATTAAAAGTTCGTTCCAATGGAAAATTCCACTGTACTTTTAATCTCCGTTTTTAATCACCCTGCTCTCTCCTCGCATAGCTCGCTATTCATTTTCCTACTATATTTACGAAAATCCTCTTTACAGGCACGGTTATCAGCATCGAAACTTTCCGTGCAAAATATACAAAGGCTCTAGTTACGTTCTTTTCATCGTGCGATTCATGTTCAGGCCAGATGGGAGCAGATGGCGGTCGCGTAATTGCTACGCGCGGATCCAACGTTTTAGACGCGGCACGGTGAACCAATTAGACCTACTCGACACCGATGAAACGCGACACCAGCCAAATAGAGGATTAACGATTGGACAAAGGACGAAAATCGATTAGAATGAACGATAAGTAGGTCGATATCGCTAAGGCGATTAAGGTTCCAATGAAATTTCCATAATATCTTATCGCGTTTCGTCGCTCGTTAAAACGTTTAATGCGCGTCAATTACACGGCAAGCTTGTTAAACGATTACGCTTTTGTCGGCGCTGGCTTGTCCGATTAAAAGCAACGTGGCTCCGTAAAATTTCGAAAACAGCCGCGAAATGGTTCCAACCCTCGTCGACCCGTATGCTCGTCGAACGGGATGATGAACAATCGCGCGCTGCGTCATCCACGTCGTTTCACGATCGACTCGTGAAATTTTCGATGTTCTTTCGATTAGAAAATAGAACGGTTAAGTCGGCCTTTGATTTCCGAAAATCGAACGAGAAACGCCCGAGGTCTGTTTCGCGAAGGGATCAAGTGATCGAAGAAATACGCGTTGTTCGAGATGAATAAAAAATCCTCTACCGTTTCGCTTCGTTCAATTTTCTACGAATATTCTGTATAAAAGTTTGCCAATTCGCGAAGAAACGTCTGATCGTGGATTGATCAAGTATTACAGGGAGATGTACGAAGGAACGAAGGATATAGCTGTGGAGAAGAAAATTCGCGTTAAGAAATGCATTTAAATTTGAAGTTGGAAGAATAAAAGATCGAGATTCAACGTCAGAAACATCTGCGACGAAGTTCGATCATCGAGCCTAAAAGTGAGTCGCGCTGGCGTGGAACGTCATCGGCAAATGTACATAGAGGAAAGAGACGACCGATAACGCCACTCGATTGGGAATATTTCACGTGACGAATGATAAGCAGACGGTGGATATTACGCCAGACAACTATCTCCTCGCGCATGGCATATCGTTTGGAATGATGACCATGTGGCGTGTCAACGCGTTACCGTATAATAAGAGTAATAATTTAACGCCAACGTTCGTGGCCATGTTGGCGTTAAATTATTATTACCGTTGTATATAACAACCGTCGTTGCTTCGTTATTTACCGATCGTGTGAATGAAAATCTGCGATCGACGTCGTTTCGATATAATCGACGGATAATCGTTAATCGCTTAACGTTAACGTATGTGCACATACACACAGATAATTAATAGATCCATATTTAATCCCTACATGTTCACATTTCTTCGACTTAATTATAAATTTAGCAATATTTTATTTCTTTCTATCCGCGTTTCATTAATCGCTAGAGTGGCAATTAGAGCTACGAACAATAAAAGTCATCAAAGTGGTGGAATATAGCAATATATTTATATCAGAAATTCTAAAGTGCCTTTGATCATCAAAATTCATTATGAGAGTAAATAAATTTAGTAAATACATATAAATTGCTATCCATATAGGACACGAACACTCGGGTGTTAAGAGGTTAAACGACATCAACGCCCGATAATTCCAATTTTACGACGCAATTTTTACACGTTTCTTTCTTTTATTACTCGTTTTATTGCTCTACTCCTTAAACGACTGTCGTTGACCCGTTAACTCGCTATGTAGGTTTCTGTGACTTCAATCCTCCTTCCCCTTCCAGCTTTTAGGCTCCGTAATTTGAACTCTGTACGGTTGGACCTTTCTTCAACTTGTCATTACCATACCGCAGAATCGTACCAACGTTTGTACACGACGGAAATTTCCACGACGGTTCTCCCAACTTCATTTCCATCCTCGGAAAATGGTCAAGCGGATCGCTTACCACCGTCGAACAAATGCCCGATCTGTGACACGCTTTCAACGTACGTTCCAAAGTTTCCCTGTTCGAAAATCACGCGCAAGAAATACTATCTGACGTCGCTTTTCGATTCGCTGATAATTACCAATCGGTAAATTATCGCGAATATTTCAAAATCGATCGTCCATCAGTGTTTATATTGGGTTGGCGACTAAGTGATCGCGGATTTTGTCATTAGGTGGTATTGACCGAAATATTGACCAACCCAATAGTATATGGAAATGCTACTGGAATTGGAAGCTCCTAAACAATAAAGAAATAAATGGCACGAACTTATTGGAACTGGTAGAAGCTTGAAGAGAAATCAGGCTACGAAAATGATAAATAGTATTAGCAGGTAACAGCGTGTGCGCGAACAAAGGGTAGGAAATAACGCGAAATAAATATTGTTCCGTGTCCCAGAGCAAATATAGGCAACGGGGGTGGTGGCAATCGTCGGTTGGTTGTCGATAATCTAGTCGTGCATGCGTCGCTCGGATCGCTGATATTTGGCGTCTCTGTGGCGGTCACGGCCGCCCGGCCGTGTGCACGTCTCCTCTAACCAGGGATTTAACCTTTGCGGCGTGATACGAATTGCGAAGGGTGGTCGCGCGGAGAAGGGTGGCTCACAGCTGGAAAACTGCCGCCATTCGTGCTCCGTTGAATGCAAATATCAAACTGGCGCGCGCGCGTGATCTCGCTTTTCATCCTTTCCTTTTTCCTGTCTGATTCTTTCTTTTTTATTTTTTTGCTCCCCTGTCGGTCATCGCCGAAGCAACAAAAATTTTCGCACGTACTTCGGCCAATTAACGGGATCTTTAATTAATCGACGCACACAACGAACGCGTATGCACAGTTTGCACGAAACAGGTAATCGAATGGTGTGCGATGTTTTTTCTTTTTTTACATTTTCTTCTCGCGTGATTCTTTTTTCACCCTCTTTGCCTCTTTGTTGTCATCGTTCGTTTTTCAACGCTCCGCTTTGCCGTCAACCTCGTCACGAAAATGTCGGACGAAATAATTGAATATAAGAGGGTACAGCCATGGTATTAGCCGAAGTAAACGAGAAAACGTGCGAGCAAAAGCTCGCATAAACAGGGAGAGGCTGTTTCAAAAGGATACAAAGGATCGGGGACACGGGTTTCGAAGGTTGTACGTTTCGATGTTAAGTCTCTAAGTCTACGCCACGGGGCTAGTGAAATTCGATTGAAACGTGGTAATGAAACTAATAGTCGAACACCAGGCACCACCTTTCTACGTGGCCGTCACTCTGACGGCCGCGGTGAAACGTGGCGTAAAGTCGGTCAGCGCCGCATCAAAGTGCGAACACGCCTGGCTTTATCGGCTGACCGTCGACTAATTCCACCTACGACTTTGGCCTTCGGTCTTGCGTTTCCATTGGCCACACCCAGAAAGGACCTGTTGATGTCGATATGCCTGGCCACGCAGTTAACAGTGGCCGCCCTGTGACTGTCACCGTCATCCGTGAAAATCTTCCATTTGCTCGGTGATTTGCTGCCTTGAACGCGTTCCTCGAGGCGAAAGGTTTCGGTGCTGTTTGCCTGCGTTTGACGTCTCTTGACAGATATTAAATGCGATGTATCTCCGAGTCCACCCTCTCTCGCGCGTATATTTATCACGATTGACGATGGCTTTTACTCGTATGTTTTATATTCGCGGAGGAAGTACACAAAATTCTATGGAAAACTTTCCTCGAAATCCCTTGCCAATCTATCGACACCTACGCGAATTGGTCAGAGTATTCGGTAGAATTTCTGTGAACAGAATCAACAGAGTTATAACACGATACGACACGTTCTAAATTCGATGTCACGTTTTTTATCGATAACAAATTCGTTAACTTTCTGCAACGTGCATTGAATAATTGTTGCACGTTTCGCTTTACGGTCCCGTACTTTTACCAATCTGAACTGCAGGAATCGTTCGCACGAAACGAATATCGACGTCTCGCGCCAATCCTCCAGGAAATGTCGCTCGAGATTAAACTGTTCTTCGGCATCTTTCGAAACATGTGGGATTACAGAGGGGCAGAAGAGAGACTCGATTTGTATTCCGGTTGTCGCGTCACCAACTGACGGAGTTAATTTCGCCACGTGTCAATTCCTGCGTGCACGCCTCTCTGCAGATCTTTTAAAATCACGTTAGTCGAGCGTGGAAAAGATGCAAAACCTACGAAGTTAAAGAGTACGAAAAGAAAAAATGGAGTACTCGCTTAATTGCGAATTGGAGTTTTGAAGCGAGATGCCGAATCTTTTACAAACCGTCTACGAACCCTACAACGCTCCTCGCTTTTCCCTACTGCCAGACTTCCGGACAAAGAGCCGATGAAATGTCGATTTGTTGAATATTCGAACGAGCTACGCACACGAGTACCAAGTGGAAACGAAGAATAAATTATTTCGAGGTTGCAGTAGTATTGGTCGTCGTTAGTTCGGCCAGATTTTACGTCGGTAGAGCATCCTACTTCCTTGTGGCTTTATAGCTTCCGCTATGGTACTTCTCCTTCTCATTCTTCCCACCATATTTGTCTCCAATCGGACATAAAGAAGCGAGAAATGAAACGTGGGGGTTGGAAAAAGGGTCAGACAAACGATAGCGGCAGGAAAGCAAATATGGGCAGCAAAGCACATTTGAAATGACCTTCGTCCGAGTATACTCAAACTTGATTTCTCCATTCTTTCTTTCTCTATTAATCGCGAATTTCATCCCTGAAACGATTTGTGCTACTCAGTACTCGTTATTTCCTTTGTACCAAGATAAACCTCTTTTATAATCGTCTTCGCGCTGCAAAAATATCTGTTGCCTCCTTCAACTTATCGTTTATACGCATTCTTCTTGTTCGTGAAAATATTTTTTGTGTACAAATATGATCCTGTGATTTTACAAAATAGTAATAAGCGAAACGAAATATCAACTATGCCTTTGTCAAAATTTTCCACGACGGAGTACAACTGACAAATTTGTGGAAACAGGATCGTCGAGACAGGCATGTTTAATCGTTCCAACACGATTCCACGAGACATCCTTGCCTCCACTCAAAGGACCAGACGTTCTCTGTTCTTCCGGCGGATACATAATTTTCTGTGTCGTGGATTCACGACAAGCCAGCCGCTCTGGGTCACCACCGTTCCGTTTCTCCAGCACGGGCAGCGTTATTTTCGTACATGGACGAGCAAAGTACTTTTCTTACAATGGTGGTACGGCTACGTGACGCCGCCGGCAACGACCTCCTGGAAACTCTGTTATCTGAAAGTGCTGCTGTACCGGCGCATGCTGACAATAAAGCCAGCGTGCGCATTTTCTACCACGGTGTACTGATCGTGACTCCAGGGAGAAATGGAAGACGGGGATCCTACCGCGAGATAATCGACGACAACGCCAGAAAATTACCTCGATTAGCGATTGAACCTCCGCGTAAATGGTATATAGTAATGGTAATAGTTAATTGCGTCGTTGATTAAAGAAATTTCTAAGTGAAAAGGGTCCTCGAGATTGCAGTTTGTTCGATGATCGTGGGTTGGGATGCACCGATACGATCGCCGAGGAAGAATGTCAAAGTGTAGTCTATCGATATAAAAGCAGCATGGAGAAATTATACGTAGGAGAGTTGCTGACACGTGCACTTGTAACTCACTGTATTTTTATTGGCCAATACGCCGAGTATGAAAAGACTTGGAAATCGATTACACTTATTACCAGGATTGCGAATGAAGAATTATGCTCAACGGTTTGTATCGAATTTCGTATTGATTTTTTCGCGTGGAAAATGTCACTCGAAGTAAAAGAAACGATGACGCGCAGCAAACACTTGGGAAAATTGCCGGACACGAGAGGGACGCTTGACGAAGGTTAGCTCGCTCGTCTCTGACGTGAAGTAGAGCCTAGGCTTTTCGAACAGGCCTAAGCGGCCCTTTCTCATCCTCCTGTCCTACAAATTTCGGGTTTTGTCCGAGACGAGAGTAAAGCGACTGAAACAAAGGACGGTCTGATAAGATAGATATCCCAAGGGTATGGGGACAAAGCGTTGCGAGATAAACCGACGGAAGTGTCTTGCTCATCTCGCGAGGTTAAAGGTAGCGTGGAGCGCCACGCTGCCAGAGAAAATTACAAAAATAATTGCTTTATGTACCCGAGACAATGTATTTCGCGCAAATTTTCTTCTCTACCACGTAATTTAATTCTTGCATTCGTCGTCACATTTTTAATCGAGGTGAAGTGATATTTGCACGAGTTTCAATTTCTTCGCCGTGCTTCTCTCGAGTAAACTTATCTCGAAAGCTACGAGCAGTCTTCGAGGACTACTGCACGCCGCCTCGTCATTAAAACAAACTGGTATTCTTTGTGCAACTGGCGGGTTAAAGCTCGCCTGGTTTCGCAATAAAACGGTAAATTAAAATCTCTTTGCGAAATTTCTCCTTCGCAGTTTGTTTCGGCGGCAAAGTTTCGCCAAAATTTGCTCCAACGAGACCCTGGCAGGCACTCCCGTCAGATACAGGATATTCAAAGGTGTAATGTTGTTAGTTTTACGTAGCGTTGTTCTCTGGTTACTGCTTCTGTGTTTCGATGATTTTAGCGTATTCGTCCGAACGATGTCTATGGAAGTTCCTAACAGAGAAATATTATACGATTGTCTTGCTCGATTCGTTCGATACGGGCCACTAATTAGAAACCAATTTTCAGGAACGATTTCGAAGTTCTGATGTGGGTCCTGGTCGTGAATTGTTCATCAAATTGATTCCTCCTTTATATAGCAACATATAATACTTTGTAATAAATAACGTAATATTTTCTGCCATACTTTTACGCCATCTTATTTTCTTGATTGATAACGATAACGCGAATTTTTTGACCTAACGTCTATGACATGGATGAGAAACGATATGAACGTGTACGGTAGGCCATCGATTCCGAACGAGTCGAACGATCTCCGTCTTCTTCGAATTACTCGCTGTAAAAAATTTACAAACCATAATGATTCTATTCAAGAGCTTCAGCGTGAAAATTTACAAATCACAGTCGTTTCTATACATTAACCTGCAAGGAGAATATCGTAGAAATAAATTTATCAGCATGATTCATCGAAGCAATCATCCATCAACCCCGTTTGCATCCTGGAGAATAAAATATTCAAGATTCTTTGCCTGGAAGGCGAACACTCATGTTGCATCTTTGCAGTATATTGCCAGTGGCGAGGAACAAGATAGAACGTCTGCTTGGGAGGTAACAAACTTTGAGGAGTTTCTTCTGGATAAAGAAACGTCGGCAGTGGGTGTGTTTGAAAGCGGACGCCGTCATCGATCAAGGGAAACCAGACGACGCGACGAGTAGAAAACGAAGTCCAAGCGCATCTCATTCAGCTCGCGATATTTCTTCCTTTATTTTCCTCCCTTCGATCGTAACAGTCGGCTCGATATCGTAACGGAGAATAATGTCGGATACCGTTATTGCGTTCCCCGTCTAAAGAAAAAACTTGGAAATTTTTTAATAATCGCTTCGCAATGCCTACATTTTCATCAAGCCATTTTACCTTCTTTCTTCCTTTTTATCTCTCGACGAAACGTGCTTCCACCTTTCTGCGGCCTTTGTATTATTTTGCTCTTCTTAGACCAGGTTTTCGTTCGTACCTCCTCGGTGCTTCATAATTTCTCTATTCCGGGAGAATAATTTTCTTCTATCTAACACGAACGGAAGAAGTCACGTACGATAAAGATGTGGGAAATTTATGTAGAAATGTGTTGCATGTTATTTTATGGTAATGGTTCATGGAGGTTCAAGGAACGTGCAGTATGAGAAGAGTTTTTAAAAGGATTCTTATGTTGGATCCTCTGTCGCGTGTTGACGTGGCTGAGTGATGGTCGCGAGTATACTTTTATTTGCGTGAGGCAAACCAAAGCGTAAAAAGATGAAAGGGTTAAAAAACGAGCCAAACTTGTACGAAGAGTTTTGACGTATATTTATCACCATTAACTCGTTATAGGCTGACGCCGCGTTAATGCGATATCTCATTTGCAATCCGATCGATCGGTCCACATTATCAAGTTCGATGAACATTTCTTTTCCCTTGCTATTTCTTCCCACAATTTTATGAAATTTTAAAAAATTCATGTACCGTTAACGGATAATAAACCAACGCTCTGTGCTTGGCATTATACGTAAAATTAATAAACTTCATCTGGCAAAAAACCCACTTTCTTAGATTCTTCTTTGCAAGTTCGGCCTTTATATACAACGACAGACCCTTCTTAAGGAAACGGGCGAAGAACGGTCTTAAATATCGTTTTATTATTCACCGCGTACTTTTAACTTTCCATCCCTCTCGATGTTGCTCATATTTATTCGGAAAATATCGTTGCCAGCCTCGGCTCACCGCACCCGTGTCCCTTCGCGCCATTAATAAATCATCGTGCACCGTAAGAGGGTCACTCTGTCGCTTCCGTATTCTTCTCGACAAGCTGTCTTGGCCTCGTGAATTTGCTGTTAACTGGAAAAAATATCGGTGACTCATCGAACTGATCGCGACACCGAATAAAGCGATGGATCTGGCTTTGGGACGAAAGATAACGCGGTTGGTATATCACCCGAGAACACCGTTTCCGTGAGTAGGTCGTGAATTCAGAGATTTGAGCGAGTTGAAGAAAAATGCGAGGTCCAATGAGACGCGATGTTGAGGGATTACTCGGTGATCTCGGTGGTTTCGCAGAAGATTGACTGACCTAGAACGAAGTACGAGGATAACTGTATTATCCGCTAGCGCATCTTGTTTGTCAGTCGACGAAATAATATTTCGTCGTGTGTCTCCAAGTTTTTGATGTCGAATTTGCGCTGCGGTAAAAAGCAGATTCTTGAAAAGAACGGAAATCCTGCAGCTTTCAAAGGATAGCGAAGTCTGTGAATTTTTATATCCGAGCATCGTTTGTGTTAGTAGCTAGTCAAAACATAAATATGAACGAAGCACAAAGTACTCTATTCTCGTTAACATATTAATGGTCTTATTTTAGCTCCGCTTCAGGTCTCGCGCATTTAATCTCAAATATATTACTCGACGCTCAATTATTCGCAATATCGAACAAGCGAATACAAACAACGCATAATGCTCCGTAGAAATCATCATGAATGTACCATAAAAGTATTGAAACAACTAACAACGGTCTAGGGTACTTGTCAGAAGCATACTTATCCTTATTCAACGACTCTCTTCTCCTTTAAAACACTCGAAAAGGTAATTCACCTCACCCTCTGTCCCCGAATAACACACGTCACACCTACGCTCTAGCTGCCCACGTTCTAACTTCTAATTTTCCACAGTCGATAGGCGAGATACAAGGGATTTCGCGGCAAGTTTCGTAAGCGTGAAGGTCTCAGCTCACTCGCGATCCGCTGGAATCTCTCTTAAGTTGTTCTCCGTCACGTAGACGCTCGTATAAACAGGGAGAGATTAAGGGAAACCAGTAACGTTCTGAGATAGACAGAAGAGATTGGGGATAGCGTGGAGGAATTAAGCCAGTGCGCTTTAATTTTCAAAGCGAAATTTACGAGACGACCTTATGATCATCGTCGCCATCTTCAGCATCGTTGAGTCATCAGTCGTTCTCGCTATTCTCGGCCGTTCATGCTTTTCGGATGATTACATCCGTGACATTAGACGACGCCATTACCATATTGCTGTTCGTTTTTACATTGTTGTCGTCGCTCTTGGTTGAAAGAAAGGCCGAGTCGAATGTCTTTGCTGTAGAATTCTAGGAGATCAGACCGAGTAACTTCTTAACTAGAGAAGATTGAAAAATAGTGGCAGATTAAGAGAAGTCACGAAGCGGAAATACGGTGGAAATTAAAGAATTTTTTTTTTTTTTAAGAATCAACGAGTCGTTTACTAAGAATAAGATCTCGATCTTAGCTTGATTTGATCTTGGCTTAATGAATAAAAAGTAATATCGCGCTACAATGAGAACTGTGCTTCAAGTTTAATAGAAGCTGTAGCTCAGTAGAAAATAAAAGACGATGTCAGTCGAAAGAGAGAGAAAGAGAGAGAGAGAGAGATATGTACTTTGTTCTCCGCAAAGACAAAAAAGAAAACAGTATTTCTTATTAGATGCCCTAATAGTTTCACTTTGCAGAGTGGTAGATTCTTCCTTTCACCTTTTCTTCATTGACTTCCCACGCTATCTGTGTCACTTCGCACGCGACAACCGGGACGAAAGGGGCGAAAAAAGATACGAAGCACTACGCCTGTTTCGATTCGACTCGGGTAGAGTGAATTCCCGAAATAGCATCGCCGTTAAAAATAATTACCCGACGTCGACTCCGTTTTTACGTTCGCGACGTTAAGGATCCTCGAGTAGGTTCAGCTGAGAAAAACCAGCCTCCCTTTCTTTATCGTTCAGAACTGTTGCTCCGAAGAACGAGGGGGCGGATTTATGACACGGCAGAAGCGTAAGAAAATATAACAGCAAGTGGTGGATCGTTGAAAGTTTAGTGTTTGGAAAAATGGATTTAACAACAAATGCAGTTGAAGACTACAAAGGAAGAACATGACAAGTAACGCGATGTATTCTTTACTTTTGCAAGGAAACTAATTCGTTCGACTACCACGAAACTTTGTCCCTTCATCAGCAACATTTTATAAGACTTACATCTTTGAATCTAACAGCGAATTACGTCATATTAAAATTCATCTGTCATTAAATCCTTTGATCACAGAATATCACCGATAGCAGGAAGTCAACAAAAGTATATGTACTTACGCTGTATCCTTCTGCGGTCTTCAATTTTAATTTAAATCCGTGGTAAAGAATACTTGTTTGCATCTAGATTGAATCGATCGATTCTACCGACGACGGTGGAAACGAATCGTGTTTGCGATTCTTGGGAAAGTGGGTGGAATCACATAACGGCAAACGACAATTTTTATCATTAATATACTAGCTGTCAGCGACAAGCTTTCTGTCAAGGTAGTCGTCTGGCATGCGTAATCAGCGTGCAAAAAGTTCGATGGTTGCGAGTTTAAGGGTATTCAAATAAAGCACCCACGAGGGACTTGAAAATTCTTGTATTCGCGCAGGATTTCGCTGCATAATGGATTAGCCTGTAATTTCTGAAGTTGGTTCTTTCTAATTATTTTTAATCTATTTATTTTTGATTACACGTGTAAATGAAAATTTTGATTTGCGTCCAATTTACATTTATCGAGATTGATGATTTTATTCAAGTTCCGAACGTTACTAGAATATTTTAGATATTACGAAGCTTTTAGTAATTCAGAATTTGCGCTGTTTGCTAGATTTCAGGGCAGAATAAACATTCCACCAACGACGAAGACAAACGACGCGCAGTTGTTCCGGAAACTGGAGAAGGAGAACCGGATTGTATAATGAGTTTTCCCTGCGCTGGTCATTTTCTTTTCTTTTTTTTCAGGAAGTTCGCTTTCCAGTTTTAATCGCGTTACCGAGAAATCCAAATTGCATTGTCTTTGCCACGGAGTAGATAACAGACGGAACACGATTTTACTTTTTTCCCTCGCGGAAGTTCTACAGGACGTTGAATACGAAACAGTCTTCTGTAGAGGAACGCGTTGTGGAATTACAATGTAACGCTTGAAAGGGAATTCACGTCACTTCCAACTGACTTGGAAAGTAGCTACAATAAAATCGAACGATTATATTTCTCTTTTTATAACTCGTGCTCGAGGGAAGGTCCCGAGGCAGCAGTTAAGAGCAAAACTGTAATTTCGGGAAATATGTAATTTTATTGATTTTCAGGAGTGAGCAAAGACACGATTAATACGGCAAATATTTCATTGTAGTGCATTGTAGTGAATACTTCTCTTATGCTTAAATAGATCAACGAATCTGTTATTTACTCGAAATATTTTCCTTTATGTTGCTAACATCGACTTTGTATTCTTGCGGTGCAGAGGCTTCGATCGAAAAATGAAACTTCGAACATCGATAGGATAATAACAGATGCTTGACGCGTTCAGTGAAAACACAATGGCCCTTGGATTGTAGTGCTTCTCGCGCGATTCGATATCCGTATTTATCACCTGACGAAAAGCTGACAGCACGAACAAATAGCAGGGAAGCTTTGAAAAATTCGGTTATTCTTTCGTTCGAGGGAAAGGCCAATATCTGCCGACGATCGAACGTACGCGACAAAGGATAACATTCGGTCGACCGATTTTCCGGATGTCTATTCTTTATGGCTCGCTAAAAGTTGCGTAAACTGTCAGAGACATAGCAGTTCGTATCTCTTGTCGATATGCACGCTATTCTTTACAGGTTTCTTTCTCACAAAGTCTAGTTGTAGAGATGCTGCGTAACGTAAAATTAAACGTAAACTATTATACAAGATATATTAAGTGATAAAAAAGGAATTAAAAGTTCAAGAAAAGAAAATTCTCTCTGTGAACTATGAACTTCAATTTTCTCTCAATTCTTTAAACTTACTCTGTATTATAGAAAATTTTATTATCACGGTATTGTAGAAGACCGTGCATCGCGTTTCAAGAAACTTTACGACGATAAAAAAGTCCTTGAATCCGTAGAACATAAATCCTCCATAACGATCTGTGTTCGGAAACTTCGAATTAAATTGCCAAGCAATTATTATCATAAAAAACATTGAATCGCCTGACATTTTCACTCGCCAAGACCAAAGGATGACAAGTAGTTACGAGATAGGCCATCGAAAAGCATCCAGTGATGCTTATCGATTGTTGTTTCGTGAGACGCCAGTCAATATCCTGATCGTAACCATCAACGAATAGCCGCTTCTCCTTGGTCGTTCGGATCCGTCTTGTAATTCATCGAATGTCGTCCGTTTCGCCATACTGTTTACAACGGCTGTTTTATTACACGGTTGCGTAACGCTGATAAGTCGAGTAAGTAGCGAACGAGGATCATTCACGGAACGAACCAAGTCCATATAGTCACACGGCTCGTAAAATACATCGTTGAAATAATGATTTGATTGTTAGAATGGGTAGGCCATGGCGAAGGCTGCTTTCACGCGCTACGTCCTCGTACAGCCTTATACCTGTCCGATCCGATGCATTATCCTCGGAACCGCACTTAAACCACGGCTATCGCCTTTGCACAGATCTACCGATCAAGTTACGTAATTTTTATTGCGGGCCACGCAGGTTTGCACGTTATTCATTGTGTCCACCTACGCACGCTGTTGGAGGGATACGCAGCGAAGAACACGTCCTCGAAAGCATTCGTTCTACTAATCTGACGTCTACTATCTCGACGTTTAATACCGGAAACGACCAGAATAGTCGGAAGGACCAATTCGTTATTTTTCATAGAAATTTTGCAGCTTTACGAAGATGCGTCATTGCGAACTCGAATGATTTTTGGGAAAGTGTAAGTGCTTGTTGTTTCTGTAGCGGCACATGAGTCATAGGACGATTCCAATCGAGAGTGACTCGTGTTGTTGTTTTGCCACGGAGTATTAACACCGTTTCGATGTACAAGATTTAAAAGTGAACAAACTCCAGACAAAACAATATCGCCGCTATCGTCGTCAACCGGAGTCGAGTTCAAACTTTCCGGCACTCCCCTGATCAGTATAAATAAACGAATAGGCTCTCTAGGACAGTTAGTATCGAGCATTCAGTAAGCATTACCTATTATACGAGCGGCATTGAGCAAACGACGATTAGCTCCGTATTCTGTACTTGAAACGATTTTAAATTTATTGGACCATCACAAGTATTCACTCGTATCGTCGTTTAAAGTAACACATTGAATCATCCACCATATTTCCTTGTGCTATGAGCAAATATACTACTTCATAGACTTCACAGTCGGGTCTAGCAGTACAGACTTTATACTTTGGTTGTCGGCGGATATAACGTTTAATCGTAGACCTGATGAGTGCGCTTTAACAAGCTTCGGGCGGAGCTCTTCTCCTTCTTCCTTTTCGAACTACAATACTACTATTCGTTCGTCCAGGTACATCTCGTATGTTTGTGCTGGTCAGCATCGATCAGAAGCGGAATTACGAATAGTTGGCGCAATGTTTGCGAGCAAAAGTAGCATTGTGTCCACACACTGAAACTAGTGAATAGAAACTTAGGTTACCGATGAATTTTGCACGTTCACTTGCTCCAGTTACTCCACTTACTCCAATTTCGTACGTACCCTTAGGAAGATTATCAATTATTAATTTCGGTTTTCTTGATTCTATCGAGTTAAAACACAGTACAGCGCCATTCTCTGGGAAATTCGCTGCTTATGAAAATATCTGTACTACGAACAATTTCGTTTCGCTACTCATTCGCAAATTTCAGTGTGAACGCGGCATTACGATGCTCGAGTAACTTTCACGGCGGAGCAAGATGAAACGCACAGGTTTACAACAGGATCATTGTCGCGCAACTGATTCTTCGAGGGACGATGGGGCGGCTAAAACGCTCGTGAAAACGTAGCGAACACCGCGATCCAATATTTTCCGCCTCATTGTTTTCGACCTCGTCGGATCGCGGAATGTTGATCCGAAGTGGTTGTTCGCTTGATATTTCTTCGGGCGCAATCGAGATCAACCTCGGTGGATCATCGAACAGCTCAGGTATCCCGAGTGGCTTCGAGTGGCCGAATAATAGAGACAGAAGCAGCGGTATGGACTATTCTACTTGAAATCCAGGGAATCGAACAGGAGAGGCAGCTGCAACTACGACGCGCCGCTAGGAATCGTACTCGAGAATATGCTGGTTTGACGCTGGAATCACCCAGATTACTCTCTATTGAACTTTGACCTCGTCTACGCGATTCACTCGTAACTTGGATGAACTACTTCGCGTTCAACTCTGCTCATTAGAAAGGCGTGGTCGACTAACGAGCGAGTATGTGACGATTCAATGAGAAAATTGCGGGAAATGATTCTTGTTAAATGAAAGCTCGTCTTTAAGGGTATCATACTGATAACTTTCGTATTATAGTTCAACTACGTCTCGGATCTTTGGCACATGTCCAGCAGAATTTTACTTAGGACATCTCAGGGACTTAAAAGTCGTTTTAGTTCGATGACATGTTGGAATATATCCATTGTATTTTCACTTGTAAAAGTTCACTTTTCTTTCTTTCTTTTGGATTTTGTCTTTATTTCTTTTTTTTGCTTCGTTGTAATTTCTTTTTTTATACCTGTCCAAATGGTGCTTGTTTTATCGTTGCAGCTCTCTTTTCAGTATCCCTACGATTCTTTCTTAAATTCTGGAATTTCTTTTGATATTCTTATATTACTTTTTATTACTCCGGAATTGCTCCTCGCCAAGTTTGATTTCTCCCGTTGCCAGAGGGTTCCCCTAGAAATGAGGAAATTTTTCGAAGTTCCAATTTCATTTCGTTATAGAATGCACTCCACGAAGATACCGTTGGATGGAAGTCCCTGGTGTAGTGAATTATTTTCAGCTATTATTCAGACAGGATATTGTCCGCGGAAGTGATTGGAATCGGAAGTGAATTTCTAGGAACAACATTGCGGTAATCGGTACGGCAGTTGATTGGAAGAATTTTGGACAAAATGACCGTCAGAGACCACTGATCGACCACGAAATGGCTGTTATTCGTGACAGATACTCGGTCAGGAGATAATTTGTAACGCGAAGCAATTATTGATAGTGTGGGCGCTCGTGGAAATGGAAGAAACAGAAATGGAATTAGAATCGTCTACTGAAAATACGCGGTCACCCAACTTTCTGTGAAGGATGCTTAACCTGGAATTCCACCTACCTGTAGACAAGTACTTGCAATAACTTTGCACTTGAGTTGATTATGTTTTAACGAAGTAGACGAAAATACATAACGATGCAGCTTGATCGTGTCGTATCTTGCGACGAATTATCATTATTTTATCGTAATTTTTAGTATTAGACATGTTAAATAGGGATGTTAATACTGTAGTATACGTGAACGAGGGGCATGGGGGGTGTCGTGCGAATTATAAACAAACGGTTGCTGAGTATGTGCGTGGTGGGGCTAAGACAAAAGATACGAGGCTAAGACAAAAGACAAGGGGTTGCTAAGGGACATAAGCGAATTAACAGCAATGTAAGATGAGAAGCCAGAGAGTGCGAGTTGCGTTGTCGAGATAGTGTTGCTAGCGTTGTCAAGAGAGAGTTGTATCTGTGGTGACGAGAGTTGCTAATTAATTATCTAGTTGTCTTAATTATAATACGTTGTTGCGATTAGTTCATGTTAAATAACCATCGTCTCCTGTTTAATCGACATCTGCTTAATCCATTTATCGTAAATAAACTAATCATAATAGTTTACGATACTACGATACATAGACTAACATTTGATGTAAATTTTCTCAAAAACAATGCCTCGCAGAAACAAATTTAGAATTTTGCTTTTTTTCATATAGAGTCATCCCCGTGTTGATCGTAGCACACGGTGTACAAATATACGTCAACGAATGACGATATCTTTAGCATTTCATTCGTGTACAAAGTTCCATTAAATTTTATTTACTACGCGTCTGACCATAAACGGACATTATCTACTTCGCGTAACCGCAGCCAGCCAGTCTGTATTTGGGTTTGCGCGCTATAAATTTATTCTACGCGAAACTTAGTCGTCCATAGAGAAATGAAATTTACTTTATACGAAATTCTAACGCGTCCGTGCGCAAAGCCACCGAGACGAAAAGCTAACGTAAGAGTCTGGTTCGAGCGCGGCTGACAATATCGCGACCGTAACTACGTGAAACCGCGTTCGAATGCACGCAAAGTCGCGATGAATTTAAACTCCACTAAGCCTGCTGTCCAATACGCCGAGATTAAATCATACACTTGTGATAGATAATGCAATCACGACTAATATGCATCGAATTTGTACGCACACATTTGGCAAACAGTCACGTATGTCTCGAATTAAACGCGACCCTGGGCTGTTCAGCCATCGACCGAAATTACTTCGTTTCATAGCTGCTACAACTGTTTCAGCCACCATTAATTTATGCCGAATTTCAATGCGATCATCAAACACTACTGAAATTACTTTACCCTGATACCATCGAACGAGAAACAACTGAAACCCCTTTGCTCTAAACTCCGATCTAGTTACTAGTATTTGAACTTCGACTGAGATCTGCGCGTGTATGTGAATTTCCACAGTTTAAATAGTAAGACACGCTATTTTCATGCTCCTAGAAAGTAACGATAATATCTTACACAGTACGTACTCTCATGGCGTTTCTATGGAAAATCTATCGAAATCTATGTTCACACGTCGCATCAAGTTGGATCTCTAGAATTTTTCGGGATAGATATTTTTCAAGCTTCTGTCAGAGAGCTTGAATTTTTCCATAGAGGAGAATGGATGCTTCGTGGACGCCGAACGTATGTAATATTCGTTGGATCTTCGAATACATAGACATTGTAAAAGGGGCTGATTCGAACGTCGATGGAATGTTTGCGATAGATGGAAGGGAGGATTGCAGCGAAATGGATTTGAACGCGTTAACAAGAAGAATGCGCGTTAATATCGCGCTTCGAAAGAACTCATCCCTGTGTGACTCAGTTCGATCGATAGGCACGCTTCTGGACTGTTAACCTTTTTGAACGCGCGTTGAATCGTCAAAATACATATCGGCTTTTACTAATCGATCACATTGTCGCTTTTTTCTATTGCTGTGTTCGGTGTGGCCAAGCGGAAAGTCTAACGAAAGGGTCCGTGCAACAAGACATCCCACGTGGGCTATCGCTCTCTTTTTGTTTTCGTTATGCCGTTTTTTTTACTTTGGCGCGGATTCTCGAGAGAAGACCATAGTCGGTTCTTTCTTTGTGCTTCGTTCAATCGTATCATTATTTTTGCTCGTTTTGTCGCCAAACGGACGGACATATGTCGCGTTTTACGAGATACGAAGGAAGCGTCGGAGTCTGTGGGGAATAAAAGTCTATATTTTTTCATTTACCTAAAGCACGATATCATAACGTATAAAATGTTTCAATTCCTTCTAGAACGTGACATATCGGTCTCTTTGTATGAAGAAACAAACACGAATAGGAATAAAACGGGAAACATAAATATATCTATCGCAGAAAGGTTTTTTTCTCGCGGAAACAACGTCGATACTATTCACCAGAATTCCAGTAAACTTTTATTTTCATTCTACCGGCGGACATTTACTTCTTCCCCTTGAATTTCATCCTGTATGGTTGTACAACCGATGGCAACGATGCGGCTCGACCCTAATTTTTCACATTTTCCTTCGTTAAAGGCCGTGCAGATTGAGCCGGACGAGTAATTCGTTCGTTGCTTCATGCAGCGATGAGAACAGATAGGATGATTCTATTGGCCTCGTCGTTGGGAGAAAATTCGAAATTACCATTATACCCGCCGACACGCCTGTAATCTTTTTATTGCGTGTTACACCTCCGAGCACGAACACGATTCTCCACAATTACGGGCGTGAATCGCGAAGATGAAAAGGGAGAAATAGAGCGATCGAACGATTCGCCGGAACCGTTCGTTTTTACCGTAACGGCGAACGGTTTCGTTCGATGCTACCGCGAATAACAGTGTAATTACACTCAAATGTAGTTTACAATATTAACAATTTTCAAACTGTGAATGTTTAAAAGAAACTGTGAAAGATAGATGTATTTATATTTTTAGCACTTTTTATTAAAAAAAAAATTCATATACTCGCGTTTCTGTGCGCCACGCTTTTTAATTAGGATAATAAATATTTACATTCATATTTTGGAACGCGTTTTCGCCAGATTATTCGAAAAGTTATTCCGAGCGGTGGCAGAAGTAATCTGCATTTTCTGTTCCATAAATGAACTGAGCTACTTTGTAACTCGAGAAACAAGCGATGGTAACAAATTAAAATTCACGACGCAAGACCACCTTGTTTTATTCGACGAGCAAGATGAGAAATCGTGACTGCGGCGAAATAATTAATCGTCGCGTCTTACCGTCGTGTTACGAACGGAACGCAGAGACCACGTTCGTTCGAAACTCTTCTTCGTCTGATCGGCGGATAACTGGTCGCTTTGAGACCAATGTTTCCAGCCATCGAGAATAATTTAATACGTCAATTTATATAAAGTTAATGATCGCCGTCGATGGATGACAAATGAATCCAGGAAGCCAGTTAGAGAACATTTTTGTTCGGGGACGAGGTTGTTATCAGCTCCGTCAAGTTGTAACGTGACAGCTGGATTTTACGCCAGCGAAGACGCGGGCAATCGCACGAAATTCTCGTGACCCGTCATGATTATTCCTGTGGCAAGCAATTAGGATAATAGAAGCACAGTTGTACTAAACGTAGTTTGGTTATTCGAGTTTGGAGAAGTTTGGAAGTGTTTAGAAAAGTTTAGAGAAACAGCAAGCAGACAAACTACGTTAGAAATAATCTCGCAAGAAAGACGAAGTGGCGGAGTGAAAAAGACAAGGGGCCATTTGATAGAAGAACTGTGAAATTCGAGACTAAATACAGTTTCAATAATTCCACTCTGCGATAATCTAGTTGCGATAGAAGTTTCCAACATACTATATCCAAGTTCCCTGCATTTACACCTCTAATTCGATAACGAAACACGCAACGCGATTCACGAAAGGAATATTCGTGGCAGAGTTCGGAGAGAAGCTTTACAGATTTGAAAGCGGTCCCCACGGCGTTGCTGGAAACGGAAAATAACCGGGTAATATTCCATCGATGTAGCACGGCGTGCTCGCGCGCTCTTCCTTTCCATCCTTCTTTTCCTCTCTCGTTTTCCTCTTTTTTTACATTTCCCACGCTTGAAACTATCGGCTAGGATAAAGGCGAATGAAATCCGGCGTTCTATCTGAAAAAAGGAAGGGGGAAATATCATTCGCAAGAAGGCGAGATGTTATCAGCCAACCAGACCGCGTTAACCCTTTTATCGATCGGTCAGCCGACGTCTGCTAACAATGTTTGCTTAACGCCAATTCAACGGCAACGCAGTTCGTTAAGGACATTTGCTCTCCTTTCAATCGTGCGAGCAAATATCTTCTGAATGCAAGCTGCCTGCGTGCACTCTGCTCAAAGAACAGCGCATTGCAAACGTATTTTATCGTTTTCTCCTCTCCTTTTTTATGATTTCACAGCGGCACTGCTGCTTTGAACGCGCGTGTTCGTTATACCATGCCGGAATCGCGCGCGTTTTATTTTAAACACAAGGCTTTGAGGTTGGGCTACTTGTTTGGAAAATAAATCACGAAACGCTATTCGTTTCACCCTACACTAATGCATTTTCAACCCTCTCATCCATTCGCTTGTACGGAATTTTGTAAACGAATCTGTTTTCAGCAAAATCAGTTCGAAATTTTAATGTATTGCGTCTCCTTTGCAAAAGCATCAGGCAATATATACGCATCTCTATTATTTATAACCGACAATAAGGACAACATTTTCTTAAAGTCTAGATGAGTATTAGTCGTAGAAGGTTTAATCGCGATCCTTGCAATTCGTTTAACTACGTCTTTGTTCAATTTGACTGTATCTAAGAATTTAATCGAATACGTTCATGCTCGAAATTGTTTGTCGAAGATATGAAATACACTGTGACATTTTTCAGACTATACTTTGTATCATTTTCGTGATAAAGACCGCTATATTCTTCCTGGAGTAACATTTATTAGAACAGTAAAGTAAACTCGTATATTTCTAGCCAAATTTTCTACCGGACATTAACTTGTCGTAAGATAAGCAACAAGTTCACCTAATCGGTATAAATTACGCGCGTTATACCAGACAGAAAATTTCTACTTTTTTCTTTCATTTTATATTTCGTACCAGGCAGTATTCAATTAACTAGTTTTTATTACTTGAGCAATTAACCTCGTTTAGCGATGAACGCGAGGGTTGGTTCTCACGGAAGCGCACGTGAGTAGTTATATTTCGTTCTAACACCTTTTTCGTAAGCTGGCGAGTAGAGAACTCGGGTAGAAGCTAATTTTCGCTGTGGGATTTTTGGTTTCCAAAGTGCATTTGGCTACGCCTCTAGGAAAACTCGGAGAGCGCGATTGGAAGAATGGAAAAAAACAATTTCTATTGCATAATATTTCTTCTACTAATTTTTGCGTATATTATATCTTCCGTTCTGAAATTTCAAATAAAATGATAATCCGGAAGTGTCTTTAATGTTTCGTGAAAGTGTTAACACTTTGACTGCCACGCCGAAATCACATGTTTCGCTCAGCACGCCACGGGAGTATTTTTATTATTCAAAACATATAACGGCAAAATAATAATAAATTGATGATGTAAGACAACGTTCTTCCCTAGTGGACTGTTTATCTTATTGGTGGTCACTCGTGACCACCGTGGTACCTTGGTGACAGTTGATAGCGACATATTATAACGAGGCTTCGTTTATTTCAACAGACCATTCGCGTTCGTTGCAGAAAACCTGCAGAATATATCGTTGAAACGTGTAGAAGATATTAGTAAACGGTATTTGCTGATTCTATATATAATAGTAAGGTACGTTCATACTTCTAACTTCAATTATATGATTATAAAGCAGCATTTACGATTATTTTCTAAGCTGTGTTTATAATAATATTTGTAGATTGCCCCTCAAAGATATGGATACAAACACAGTGCACCGTTAGATGCAAGATTTGTTCTCTTTTATTGGTGTTTTAATAAAAATGTTTAATCGTTCAATGGGGCACTTTTTATTTCAAAGTATCTTCTATTTATCGGTCATATTCAAAATGCCCTAACTGTCAATTTTCATTCAATTTTTACAATTGTAAGAAGTTGAAGCGCTTCGGTCACCAATGAGCACCGTGGCGTCACAGGAGAAACCGTGGCCAGTCGTATGACCAACGTGGCAGTCAAAATGTTAATATACATATGAAAATGAGGTTGCTAAGATTCGATTCTTTGTCAGTTTTCTAATAGTACCTTTGATCCTGCTACGCTGCAAATTATTAATTAATTATTATAATTTCTTAATATTGTCTCCGATATCGCCAACTTGCCAATGAAACGTAGCACAATTTAAAAATTCTCGATCGAACGTCGAAGATTCCGTCGTTCAGGCAAATGACAGCAAATTGAAAGTAACAAGCTGTCTGAAACGCCGCGGCAGAATTTCCAGCAGCGTTCGGCCTAGTGGTCGATTAAGTTGGTCGATGAATTCACGGAGTTTCGTCGGTGTTTGTTGCGTAATATGTTCTACGAGCGAGTAACACGCGTACTGAACGCGATCCGAATTTCGCTGTAGGGGGTGGCGCCGTGTAACGCGCGGTGAAATCGCGTGAGAATCAGAAATTCGCGTCGTCCATTGCTTTTGGCCTCCAGGCGAATTTGCCCGGCAATTTTACGATCGTGAAAAAGGACTTTAACCATCGCCGGCAATATTACCGTAAAGTAGACCCATTCAATTTACCAGCGGCATCGTGTTAATGCCGGTTGGTTTGTAAATTTCTGGGCAACCACGTTTATTAGCCCCTCGATGCCATGAAACGTCTTGTTTCAACCAGCCGAGGTTAAGGGAATTTCGTTCTAACAGTGAAAATTGGAAACTGATGCACGAAATGGGAATTCGAAGCTGAAAACGTATTTCAGAGTCGAATGAAAATTCGTTTCGAACTGATTTTTGATAAGTTGCTATTTTCCTGGATTGTGACTAATGAAGACGTATCTTCTCGGATATTTCTTTTTTCAAAACTGGTATAACGTACTAAAATTTAGGGCGACCAATTTTATCAAAAAGAAACCATACTTACGGTTGAGTTAATTAACAACTCATTGAAACAAACTGAAACAAACTGTATATCGATGAAAAATTTCGTTAGAATGAATTTAAAATATCAATAATGATTATAATTGCAATCGTGTCTATAAAATCAAGCTCTCGTTAAGGTCTTCAGTTTTTACAACCCTCCTTGGAAATTCATGTTCTCAACAGGTTGTCAAGTTATATGGCGACCTATGAATTTTAAAATTACTATCGTGTATATCCAGATGAGAGGCATCGGCAGATAAACGTGAATGAAGGTTGTAGGGCTGGCTCGAGTCGAAGAGCGAATGCGCGAGTGTGTTTGAAACGTACCTGTCTGATGGCTTTTGTTGGACGAGTTCTATACAATGCCGCGGTAAGTGCATAAGTGAGATAATTTCGATTGTCCGCGTCAGCCGTTGGACACGCTGTAAAAGTCGGCTCCTTTCATTCTTCGTTATTCGTCTCCTCGTTTTCTATTTTCCACTGTACCTTCAATCCCTCTACCAACTGCGCGCTCTTTGTGTAATATTCGTTTCTCTCTTTGCTCCTCTCTAGCGTACGCGTTCTCTTTTTCCTGTAATCCTTTCGCGTCCATTCTTTTTCCCCCTTTTTTTCTACATCTATTCACCCCGCTTCTCTTTTTGCTCATCCTTTATCCACTTTGCATACTCGACTCCTCTTTTTCCAACGATTCCAGATTATACGGAATCGTATTTGAAAGGCGAGAAAAGAAGCGACGAGTTTCTGGCCCCGATTCGACCCTAAATGACGACAAGAGTGGAGAAAAGTGATCCAAATTAGATAAATCTGTCCGGCGAGTGGTACGATTTGCACAAGTATATTCTTGGACGTTCTGACAAGCGGTAGGAGGCGAAAAATCGATCCGACCGCGTTCGATTTACATCGCAAAAGGGTGTGACCTCCGGTTTCCAGGAGATAAAGAACTGTGCGTGTCAAGTCGTTTAATCCCACGCCGCGATATTTACCAGAAAAATGCGTTCTTCGATTTTTATAAATATTCCCCGAACCCGGACTACTTTTAATCCTTGGGTTTCCCTTTCCATTTACGTTGAAATAAAACGTTCGTTTCGCAACGTAAATTGCGTGCCTAGAAAACTTAAAGCGGAAACGTGTTGCGTGAATTTAGACAGATTGAGAAGAAGTAGAGCGATTGAAAACACGTGTGTTCATCGCGAAGAAACAAGAACAGCGAGGTCTATTTTTATTTCCATAAATCAACGTAGGCGACGTTCTATCTTGTGTTAGGCAGAAGATTAAATACCCCGGGAGAATGAAATGTTATAATCAACCTCATTGTCCCAGACCAATTACATTCTACTCTTCGACCTTCTCAGAATTGAATTTTCTTTTTGCCTATGGGAAAAATAATTTTTTTCTACGTACAGTTAATGCTACAAACTTTTTGTTACGTTACGTTCAATTAACGATTCGTTAATGCACAACCATTCGTTAATGTTGCGCTTACCACGTATGCAATATGAAACGTGAAATGGTGAAAACTTTGTCCCAAACGTATCGAGTCCACAAAGACCCAAACACGTATCTTTCCTACGACAACTCAATAGCAAACGCGTTATCAAAAACACATGTTGCCTGCAACATCTCACTCTCTATTCCGGTATTACAATTCTCGTCGCGACAATATACAGACCAGGAAACCAGACGCCATAGGAAATCGATCCGAAATCGATCTTGGATACGAAAGGCGTGAGCGTCACGTCGTTTGTTTGTGACGCTGCGCGATGGCAAAATTTAATATACCTGCTGGTGAGCGAGGCTCGTCGACACTCGAGCGACCTGTTCTTTTCATCAACAAATTCCAAGTAGATTTATCGTGACTGGAAAGGGTTGGGTAGAGCGAGCAATGGATCCTGACTGGCCTATCCCTTGTGTCACCGACGGTAACCGGTGGCTAATAAGAGAGGGGAGGTTAGAAGATGACGCTGTGGTATCTCTCGCGTGTGTCCGCGTGGACGCGCGTCCGTTCTGTCGACGAAACGAGAGGAGAGGGAGAACGAAAGCAAGCGGAGAGACGTCGGAGAGCTACCTATGGATACCTATATGCGGGTCATGGCGCATGTCAGGCCCGAGAGGGTGCGGCAGAGAGTGGTACACCTCGAGGACCAAACCGCGTCAGGGCGGATCCGTCTTTTTCTATGCTCGATCGTGTTTTCGCTTGTACTCGACCGCCGCAAATCCTCTGGACGCGAACGCTCTCTTTAGCGGTGGCCGCGTCTCTCTTCAACGTGTGCCAGCTCGGCTAAATCTCGCTGTGCTCGTTTCCACGCTCGACACACTTTCTTTGTTGCTGGCCGCCGATCCCTGGCAATTCGGCCATCGACGATTTTCCACCTCTCGTTTCCACGTCTCTTGCTCTTTCCACGCGACTTCAATTTTTTCTCTTCTCTTCTCTTCCGCTGCTTTCGCTCTTCCGTTTCTATATACACGCGTCCAACTCTTAAACGCTTTGGCCCTTTGCAAAACAGAGAAATTTCCCTCTGTTTCGCCGATCGACTTGCCTTTTTCCTGCAATACCGTATTCCGCTTGCTTCGATCTTCTCGTCTTCGTATCGTTACGCTGAATCGGAGAGAAATCGACGACTTCTACCGAGTGTCCATCGACTTATCGAGTTTAACGCGCTACGTTTTACCTCCGACGTATGGTTCCTCGCTCAATTTCTTCAATTTTCGCTGGATTCTATAGCCACAGTCTTTTTCGGGCGAGAACGGATACGGTTAAGATACAACGTTCCGATAAGGACCGGTTCCTGGTGCATTTTCTAGCAGAAATTCCGGTGTCGCAGATACCCTCATCGGCTTATCCTTCGATTTCATCGACTACGCGGAGTCGCTTAGGAAACCAGTATCGCTGGTTTCCTTCTCCTCGGCTCTTCCTCTGTTTTAATTGGCACTTCGCTTTAATTTCTTCTTTGGAGATACGTGTTATTCCTCGCTGAGTTTCTACGCGAGCTCTTTCGCCAATTGCTTCTAATTTCATCCAAGTATTCCTATAGTCACTTCTTTTAGTTTGGATTTTGATTTTAGAACGGACAGTGAATTTCCTCCGAGTTTTCGACCGAAGCTTCTGTGACTCGAATTTCGATTAGTGGCTGCTCGATTTACCTCTTACAGTCCTGAGAGAAACAAAGCATCAAATCCCGGTTTATCCGCGATTCGTTGCCAGGGTCACGCGGGAAGCCGACTTGTCGAAGACGCACGGACCCGACCATCCTAATCTCGAAACGCGAGCGAAATTTCTACGTAACGTTCGCGACAAAGTTGTTAAACTTCTCTTATTTAGTGCGATTGGTCTCTTACTTCAGCAAGATGTTGACAATAGGAAGCTGTTTTTTACGTCATTCGCGTGATTAAAGCTGCCAAAGTTTTGCCATTATTTGGCAATCTGACAAGGAAAACATCTTTTAAATTTCCATTGCCATCCACCGAAACAAACGACAAAATTTACAAAGTGCAATCGACCGTAAGGAGGGAAATATAACGCCTGAGGGCGCCGTATCATCAACCTCGGAAGTTCAGCTAAGAAATGTGCAGTGTAAAGAACACCTCGCTTCGATATTTCTCTGAAGATCGAACAGAGTTGTATAATAGTTAATGTGGCGAATTCGCAAATGATCTTCCTCGATGGACGAACAGATCGAACAGATGAATTAATATGGTTTCTTTAAGCAGCCGGATCTCTGTGAAATCAAAGGTAAAGGAAGTTTCATTAATGTTAGAAGTTTGACCTCGTTTCCTGCTTGCAGTCGATCTTTTGTTTGATCGAAGCAATCTTCCTGGCCGATGCAAATCTACAGGTATATAATCGTAGAACCTTGACTGTTTTAGAGCGAGGCAATTTGCTGGCAATTGTAGACAGAACGACGGTTGATAGCATTCAAATATTCCAGCAATATGTCAATTTCGATGGGCTGCATTATTAGGCGTCTGCAGAACTACAGCGAGATGAAAGATGGCCATTTTGCGCGATTGTTGAAATAATATAGGCGTTTGAAACGAAGACAAAATAGAGGCAGCTACGACGACAAAGGAATTTCTCGTAAAATACGAGGATAAGAATTAGAAGATAAAAGTTCGAATGATGTAACAACTGCGTTTTTGGTATCGCGAAATCAATCGAGAACATAACAAAAAACGCTTCTTTTTTATTTTTATCCTTTCGCGAAATAGTGACGGGTCATAATATTTTCGAATCAATCCGAGTGACGAGAATGTTAAATGGCGTTATCCGAATAAAATCTGGCTTCTGTCTATTCGATATATCCAATTTAATATTTGGACAATTCTTTTTGTTCCGCATAAAGCGCGAATATTCTGTCGATGTTCCATCTATGGCCAGCGGAAAAAAATTTCGACTATTCAATAAAGAAACGACGTACATGAAACCGCGATATCCGCCGAATGAGGCTGCAGCTTTTCAAGCGCGAAGGAAACGATTTTACGAACGAAAAGACCACTGGTGATATTAATTCGAACGAAATGCTACGTTCGGGAAAGTATTACGCTTGTGTGTTCGAGCTTCTGGGTTAATTGCAGTTTCAAATTATCCGAAGCATTTAAGTGACTATTAAAATCTCTGAATCTAAAATTGCCGCTTAACTGTCGTTTAATCATTCGCCGAGTCCGGCAGTAAAAATAATATCCATTTCTGGAATATCGAAGCCAATGAAATTCCAGTGTCAGTTTACTCGCTTGTTTCCTTTCTCTAACACAGACCAGCCGTTCGAAAACGTCATTTCCCTAAACAAATCTATGAATAATTCTAAACCTTCGGATTTCTTGCGTTTAAATCAACTCATCCTACCAAAAGAGTTCGATAATTATTTATTTATTTTTATCACATTTTATTTATTCTAATTATTTATTTTTATTGTTTCTCTCATTCAATAAAATTTATAACAGATCTGCCAACTAGGAACTGCAACTAATTAACCTGTAATCTCATACAGCTCTCAAATATCATTTTAATTGGTCTCTGCCACGCGTATATACATATTCTATATTGTAGAATTTCAGTACTTGCGTTGTACGCTGGTATATATTAATAATCGCAAAAGAAAAATATTGAAATTAACGATAGCCATAAAGATAGCATTGATATCTCTCTATATAGCGAAAGTTATTGGTAATAATCAACGTGGCTCCATTTCTAGTCAAGCCCCTTGGCCCATGACACAGTAGTATCAAGGGCCTAATTTATGGCACCCTCAAGAATTTATCGCTTTTTCTTCCTAAGTTCCATGATAACAGAAAACCGAACGACCATTGCAAAAGCTCGAAGCTTCACGTTCCCTAACGATACTTTGACAACCTATTTTCCTAATGAACAGTTTGTGCGGGAGAAGAAACCTCGTTACGATCGTCTCTTTAATCATAGATCAAGCAAACCTTCACATTCCCTGACAATTCCACAAACAGCCTATCTTCCTTATGAGAAAATCGCCAGATAGAAGAAACTATCTACTTTTTCTATTAGCTTTTCTGATCACAGACGCGACCAAGCGAACAAACTTTAATTCCTAGACGTGTAACGAAATTTATAGGTATAATTATGATATTTCGAACGAGACAGGATCGATCGAAAGTTACGCAACATATGTCGGATCGTTCGACGCATATTTATCTAAGCGTATTCGAGTTCATAGGCGGATCAGAGTTGTTGCTCGAACGAACACGTATCCTGGTCTGTGATCTCGATTTTCACGCGTTATCGTTCGCGTGAGAATAAGAGGAAAAGGACGAAGAGGATGGAAAGTTGTAACGCGAAGGTTCGATGCTTGCCTGGAAAATAGTTAGGAACCTGCTGCCGTTGACGTGAGGTTATTAAACATTGAGCGAGTTATGTAAGACGCGTGACAGCATCCTGACAGCGGACGTACTTCTCACGAGTTTCCGCATATGCATCATAGTACTCCTGAGGTTTAGTGAAAACTAACTAACTGGATAAAGTTTTTATACTATTTTTTCGTATTTCTGTTCCTGAGCTGCGAAACCACACACGATGCGGTCAAATTGAACCTTACTTGACAATTTGAATATCTCACGACTCTAATTATCATGTTCCGGGGTCAATTTTATTTCTCTGGAATTTATTTTAGTAACTTCAACACGTGATAAATTCGTAATTATTATATGCTAATATCAATTTTATTTCCGCAATGATACGACTAAAACAGTAGAATAATAAATGGAAATTTATGCTTGTCGCTCATTAATTAAATAATTATAACGATTTCATTACTTTGATTACTTTTTGCCACACTTTCATTATTTCATATTTCTAGGGGTTTTCTTAATTTTCCGGAAAATGTATAAATCTGTGTAATCCGCTTATACGTATAGGAAAAGAGAAGTTAATGAAAGTTCGTAGAATTGAAGTGTAAACTAAGTTTCTAATTTAGTCGTTTCCAAGTATTGTAGCAATTAGTCTCATCATCGATTCGTCCCGTTATAACACCATAGATAGAACTTGATATAGTGTTACGTAATTTATAGATTCTTTTTCCAATCGATCCAAGTCCCGTACATACGCATCACTCTTGGCTAATTGGAAGCAACTATACGTTAAATTTGATGGATATTTACTTAATCGTGACGAAGCATCGACGAAGGGACACGTCCATTCGCCCCTCTGGTTATTCGTCGTCGTATATGCCGTGATGTTGAAAGTTCCATATATTGTGTTAAGGATGCTTTTATCTGAAAAAACGACGTCCATTTCCGATCGTCCAATTTCGAAGCAACGCACTCTCTACGACTATCTCGAACAACGGTATACTTTAATCTCTCTATTCTTAAAATTTATTCTTTCATCCACGTATACGAAGTTGAACTATTCGCCTTGGAACAATCGCAGGAATAAGATTATCTATGCAGTAGAGTTCTAGAGAATAGGTTTTCGAAATACTGAAACGGTATCTCTGAAATAAATATCTTACAACTTCAATCCTTTGAGTTAATCCATCGATAATAATTTCTTCATTTTCAATGCAAACAGCCTAATTAATATTAAAATTAATAGCATACTCGGCATTGCGAATTAGTAATAGCTATAAATAGCATCTGAAAATTCCCTCAATTATCAGAATTTAATCTAAAATTCCATTATAATATCCTTTATCTCTTCATCTTCTATTCCCACCGAAAAAAAAGCTACTTTAATCAAGCTACACATGAAACATGAAACATATTCTGCAAGCATCGTACTCGCGATAAGAAAAACGAGCGAACAAGTTAATTTTTTCAAGGTAAGGGCAAACACATCTATCATAATGTAACCTGTTTATGCAGTGTTCTCGCGGCAAGCCAGCATCCAGCGACAACGTTGAATCGTGTGGCATTTTACAGAGGTTGATCTACTTCGCAGCGGCGACACGAACCGAACGTCGTCAGTGCATATTTCCCATGGCTTGAGGGAGTTTGTGCCAGTACACGACAAATAGTAGGAGAAAAAATGAAGGAAAAATGGTAACGAAGCTAGAGTACAATAAGAAATGACCCAGAAAACGATAGGAAAGAAGGGTTAAGCAGAATGACTGAGCATCGTGATGTGAACAACGAACATGCACAAAGTGTATGATGAAAACACGTATCGAGGAATGGAACAAGGTCAGTCAATTATTTTCCATCTCCGCGTACATTTGTGTTTCGAACGAGGCGTGAAACGTCGCTTTGATAATTGTTCACCCTGTATCGTGCGTTCAAAAATGTTTCAACCGTTCGAAAAAACGTCAAACGCAACGAAATGTTTACGTTGAATTCGTTTCACAAATAGTTTGTTTCGATATTTATTGTAATGTTGAAATTATAACTGTTGGAAAAAGTTTAAAGTAGAGCAAACTGTTTACGTCGAATATGATCAATCTCGTAAACAGTACGCCCTGACATTTTTCATAATGGAATTCTCCATCCTATATCGTGCATTTACAAACAATTTATCTATTCGAATAAATGCCAAATGGTGTGAAACGTGTACGTCATATTCGTTGAGTAAACAACTTGTCTTCATATTTTTACATCACAACTATATTCGTTATAGACTAAAAATGTAACGTGAACGTTATTTATCGTGGTTGATCTATCTTTCCAATCTGATGCTGTAATATTTCGTAGTAAATTCTAAACTTTCTCGAAAAACGCGCTCGAGCTTTGTAGCGCTGCGCGTTAGAACGATAACACTTTATCGGGTCACGTCAAAAGGAAATGTCGATGGAAGTTTCCAGTGTTGTCTCGGCTTTCCACCTCGGTGGACAGCCCGTCGAAATTTCAGTTTTCGCCGAGTAAACAGAAGTGGAAAACACCGACGTGGCCACGGTACACGTGGAGCCTCAGCCAATACACCCCCTTTGGAATCGTCGAGCCCGTCGTAATAAGAACGAGCTGTCTTTTACAAGCTTCTTCCGACGATCAGTTTACGGAAAATAGCAACGTTTTCGCGGCTAATTTTTTAATTTCCTTATCGATCGTCCGATGTTAAAAGAATTCTGAGTTTTCTCGCAAATAAATTCCGGACGATGAAGCAGCGACGTCCAATGGAATCATCGTGCATGCAACATTTATGTCACGAATGTTCCGAAACGTTCGTTCATAACCATATGAATTATTCAGCTCCGCGTTTCTTTCCTGCCACTGAAGTACAATTTCCGCGCGACGCTGAGCGTCGCATAAATAAACGTGTCACCTCACCGCGTGTCTTCCAGTCTTCGTACTTCACGATATTATATTTGGACCGCGGATGGCCGACCAGGAAAAAAAGAATCGATGTCACGGCTCGCGTGAAGCGTCCGTACTCGTGTTCCGTCCCTTCACGCGTTTTACGAGACAGCGGCGTCTGTCAACGACCTGTTGATGCGGGAACGTTAACTAGCTCGCGAAAAATTATTGGCCCGTCGGGATTCTTCAAAATATACGATTCAACCTCGATCCTTCGAAACGTGATAGCCTCGTGGTCCATCCCCGCGCTCCGCGCAAGTTGCCCGCTAAATTTAAGTTTCCTGACCCGTTCTTAATGTCTTTGACCTTAACATTCGGTCCATTTAACTTCGACGTCGTGTGACTATTAACGATGCCGCTGTTGTCGTCGTTTCTCTTACCTTCTCTGTTCCTTTAAATCCTGTGCGACAAGATGGATCGAACCATTTGCCACATCGCGTCTTTCGTCGTTGAATCGAAACGGAATGCTATCTGGGGAGAAGAATCACGAAAAGTAGGCGAAGAAAATAGTCCCGGAACTGTCCGAATCTCGTGCTGGCAACAGAAGAGTCACGTGCACAAAGGGTAGTTGGGATGGCGCACGGCAGCAGCCGAAATTCGTGAGCACTGGAGGATTGGAGCGACAAGTAGAGAGGAGCCGTGTCGTCGCGACGTGTGGACGCGCACTGTTCGAGAGACGCGGACGGCACGGTGTCTGGGCGTCGCGACGACGGCAACGAACACCACCACGACAACCACGACGTCGACGTCGGCGGGTGCTACTAGCGGTCGGTGGTCCAGGGACGGACGGCGGCTGCGCAGGCGCTCCAACAATTCTTCAACTCTGCCTGTCCGATTAAATTAAACCTAGACTTTTCTCTTCTCTTTCTTCTCCTCTGCTCTTTCTTTTTCCCTTCGTTTTCTTCCTCGTCTTGTTCCTCGATAGTTTCTTCTTTTCTCTTCGCCTGCACTTTTCTTCTTCTCTAGCTTCCCCTTCGCCTACCCTCAGGGATTTCCAAGGACCGCTACCTTCAAACACCTCTCCGCGTCACGCGATGAAGATTACCGGTTTTGGGGTTGCTTCCGGTGACACCGGGACAGTAATCTCAGGGGAACAATGCTTTCGACAGGGGGTAGTTACCTCGCCTCTTTTCTCGTGATCCCGTTGCTTGATCTCTCGGATTTGTCCCCGCGTTAATGATAACGCGTTAATTGTAACGCGCTTTTGGCACGAGAAACGAGAATAACGACGAAGTAAATAAATTAGAAGGGCAATGACGAGCTGCAGAGAATATGAGTGAAGTTTCTTTTATTTGCACAGACAGCCACGCATCCCGGATCAGTTCCCTTGAGTTAAATCAAGAAACTTCGCGTCCTGCGTCGTACAGATCTGGAAATACTGTGGTAGTTGTCCAGAGAACCTTCTCAAGTATTAAATAACGTGTTGTAAATCTGTTCAACGAGTCAGTGACGTGCTATTAATTTTGAGTAACAGATTTTAGTGACTAAGAAGAATGGTTCCCGTTTATTGAAAAATACTGCTGTTTTGAATTACAAGCGAATGTGGCGAAATAGTGGAAAGTTGACAGTGTGAAAATTCACAAAATTGCCTATCATTGTATATAAAATTAAAATGGCAATCTTATCTTAAATCTTATCTTAAAATGATTATCAACCTGAAAAATATCAAATCAAATATCAAAATCAAACTCCTGCAACAACATATAGTCTGTCCACCATAACACCTATCCGTAATGCTTATCTTCCCAAACGCGGCGCATAAGAGAGATGCAACAACGATATCCAATGTATCGTTTCTCGCACACTGTTCCAATTGAAATTCACGAAGCGAAGATTTTTGCAGACGCGAAAGTCGTGCGACACATACCGGACGCTTTTGTCATAAAAATTCGACTCGGTGAACTTGGACGTCTCGACAAGCGGCTTTATCTTCGACCGCCGTTTTACCGACGTCGTTCAGGACGACTTATCGATCCCCTCCGGCAGTGATCGTGAAGAGAGTCAACTTGCAAGAGTGGTATCGCGCGATCACGTGGCCGCAGATAAAGACCATGGATGTGCCGTTGCACGTTGCATTACTCTTGTGATTTCCATAAAATCCAGTTAGCACACACACGCGCACGATGTTAAAGAAGCAATCGTAGGTTATGAAGAATTGAACCTGAATTATAGAGTACTTTTTCAAAGTAACCCATTGAGAAAATACGCCGTGTTGGATGCAGAATGAGACACTTTGCATTCGTGAAATTTTTAGTGTTCAGCAAAGTTACGAGAATACCCCGGGAATGCACTTCGCCAAAGTGGCGCAGTTTATTGCTAGCTTGAACGCGGTTTGCTTAAAAATACCATATAACGATGTATTGAGGAAATTCTCAGTTGCGTGAATAAATCGTTACGTTCGGAAAGTTCTCGATGACAAAGATTTGCAGTAGATAGTTGAGGAGGAGTTCCATTTGAATATGTACTCTTTGGGAAAATCAGAGAAATTCTTTCGTTTTTATGGCTGTTTATTCAACCCTACGAAGGAGTTGGTTTTCAAAATTTTATATGAAAGGACTACGATAATTTGCTTCTCGGAGTAGTTGTAGGAACTCGACGTAATATTTTACCGATTATTCTTGGCATTAGTTTTAATCCTTCGCTTGACTGCGAGCATTTTAACATGCGAAAACATCGGAGGGCAATTCTTTAATGGGAAGTTCCGCAGCTCTTTCAGAGGGAACATCTCGATCAAACTTTTTCAAGATTATCATTCAAGCCTTTTATCATGGAGAAACTTGCAGGATCGCAATTCGTCTTTGTAAAGTAAATTTTCTTTAAAATGTAAGACCATTAAAGCGTCGGAATTGAGTTATGAGATCGTTAACTGACTACTTCCTTGGGAGACGTGTGCGGTAGATGTCAATTTCCTGTAAATCTGGGAGAAATATTGCCCGAAGCAACGTCGATACGAGCAACCGTGCTTTTTTAGCACGCATTTTTGTCGGTGAAGCAGCTCGTCGCGTCCAATATCGAGCCGGACTACTGTAAATCTCGTTGCAAAGTCTCGTTGTATTCTTTCCGAGTTTCATCCAGTTACTGAATTCGCGAGTTATAAACGCCGTTTCTTTTTACTTTTCTTAATAAACGTGTTTCCTAAACGAACTTTATCCGAGAATACCAATCGAGCGTTGATCGTGATATCTCTTTAATAAACTGACACGAAACGAGAGTACCGTGCTAATATCGAGATGTGTAAATATGATTTCCAACCTCTCCAATCGCTAGAATACGTTCCATTTGTTAATTAGATTTTTACGGTCAAAGTCGCGGACTATTTTTAACGATGACTCCGCGGCTTCGCTATCGATTTATTCGACTTTTTGCGCGTCGAATGTCGAATGTCTCTCCAGGAATAAGGTCATCCCTAAAAGAAGCTTCTGCCGGACGAGAAAAAGAACACGAGGAGAGACTGTCGAAGCGTCAAAACGTTCTGAACTCGCTTCAATGTCGTGTTTTTCCCACCGTATATCGAAATAGGGGAAGGACTTATGGATAAAGCATCATTCGTGAACATAAGTACGACACGAATCGTATCGAAAACATTTTACTGTAATATTCGCTTCAATTTACGGCGTGCTCAACAGCGTCTTTATCCCGCTTTTCAGCGTGAACTTCGCTTACCTCTTATCCATAAGCGTAAACATTCGTCGTTAAAATTTATAATGGCCAATCTCCGGTATCAGTGCTTCTCGAGTAACAGAGATATTAAAGTCTGGATCACAATCCTAACGAGCGGTGTGGAGAGACACTAGTTTATTCAAAATCTAGCCCATCCAGCCGAGGCAGGTGTAGACGCACGATACCGTGGCGTTGTGGTTTCGCAACCGGTGACGCAGGATTATATTTTTAATAATGCGATGCATGCAGACGTAAGATTATACTGCTTGGAATATTATATATTATACGAAGGTGCATAATCGCGCAATATTATTATCGTACAATCGCAAGGATGAATTTTATAGAAGATAGTGAAAGAAAAATTAGAAAAATAGATGCACTCAGCAATAACTAATATTCGAATGTACGTAATTTGTCTTTTTCTTTATTTTGAAACTATACGATACAGAATGGTCAAAATTTCATCGCTATCTCGTCGTAGCGTTGATTTTTATAAAAATCAAGTGTTACCTTTGTAACTCTCCTTACAAATTAATCTAGAGGATTGCGAGATCCTTATAGGCTGTTTCAATAACTATATTATATTTTATCTGTTAGTACGGACTCTTGTGCCATATCGATCGTCCGCACCTGGTTTCTAATAGCAAGAAATAATCTCTTCTCCAAAAGCTTTTTCAAAAACTCCGATAAATTACCATCTCTCCCCGTAAGAATCCTGAAACACCGTTCAGCTACGTGCGTAGAGGTACTCGCGTGAAAATATGCGGTTGCTCCAGCCAGGGTAATGGGATGAAATTTCCATGAAAGGTTACCCGGACAAGCTGGAAGCCTCCAATCTGGTTGGCTTCCTGCTCGCGCGACGTGCTCTCGTATCAACTCACGGATATGGATGCAATCATCTCGCTCACCACTGTCGAACAATTGGCTGTTTCGTCGGGAATCAGGCGAATTTACATGAGAGATCCTTATTGCGTTGCAACTCGTAGAAAGCGATCGAATCGTCTCGGTACTTAAGGAAAGCTTCTTACTCGTAAAATCCTCGTTGTGTGGCACGTGGTTTCGCGAAAGGAGGATTAAACTTAAAAGGAACGCGGTCTCTAGCAAGGTAAGCGTTTAGATCTTCTCTATGTGCAACGACGAAGGGAAGCTTTCAACTTGGGATCAACAATTTAGGGAAAGTTCCTTCCACTTTCTAATGCGGAGGCACGTGATATTAACAGGAAGAAGATCGTTAAGGAGCCGGGAACGTCCGAACTTTATGAGCTACATTCTTCATGAGCGACGAGTCCCTGTCAGAATGTTCTTTAGCCGTAAACTTAGTCGATACTCTCCCTAGCTGCTCGTCTGCGGTGCTCGTAATTTTCCTCGCGAGTTCTTGGGGAAATCGAACACCTCGTTACAGGTGACACGGAAAGTTTGCTCGTAAAACGTTTGACACTCCCGAAAGCAACGTGAACAAGTTCTTGGCTGGCTGACTTTGCGGAATTAACTTTGAACACTGCCACAGAAAGTCGTTTTTCGTAAGAGTATTCTCCTCTCTGTTCGTGATTTATCGTTCAAACGGAAGACAGCGCTTGCTTGTTACGAGAAAATCGCAAAGTATGTAAAACGTAATCGGGTTGAATTTAAACTTTGATCGAAACGTTTATACGATTCTACTTATCGCATTGATGAAGATCGATGCTAATTGGTTTGCTGCACGGAAACATTCAGCCTTTTGAATTTTCAAATTTACCTTGAGCATAATGTAGTGAGTGATTCGTGCGATTAAAACGAGTTTAAAATAGAAAATCATATTACGCGTGAATTTTCTAAAATATCGTCTGTTTCGAGAACGACCGCGGAAAAAAGGTAAGCAAAAAATTCGAGGTTACGTAACCGCGACGCACCCTCCCAGCTGCAATTTAGCTATGAATAATTCACCCTCGGAGAATAGAAATAAATCCATCCCCTTACACGGATGGATTCACGAAGTTAGATCTGCCTCTGAATGTACTCTTGTGTTTTTATCTCGTGGATTATTCACATCCCGAATTACCAAGTCACCGTTATACGATCAACGCAAATATTTGTACAGTACAGTACTTTCACGGTTAAAATTCCGTGATCATTATCTTTGTTCATTTGTCACTCTTCAACAAGGAAAAGGGGAGAAATATAGAGGGAAATGTAAAAATCGTGAAGTGGGTGAAATTTGAACGAGAAGTATGTCCTAGATCGTCTGCCGAAAGATTAATTGAGTAACGAATTAGATTTCATCTATAGACGTTTGCCATTGTTAGCTTTTTACTTATATCTATAAAATATCGCTTCGATACGGGGAGATTGAGTCCGCATTCAAGATTAATAGCCATAGATTGTGGTATCACGGTTTATAAGCGAAAAGAATGGCACCGGAAACATACTCGAGACCGCGAAACACTATAACGTCGGGATTCTTTGAAATAAATTAATTTTCATCGTTTTATTCGATATAGGGCTAACGAATCATTGGGATTAAATTACTACTGGGTGAAACAAAGGGTACAACGTTGTAAGATGGATCGCCAGCTATTCGAGAAAACTAAGGAATAGGAGAAAAAGACAGAGGAAGACAGAAATAGAAATAAGATGAAAGCTCTACAGCTAATTGTGAACATTCAGTTCGCT
This sequence comes from Bombus pyrosoma, assembly GCF_014825855.1. Lineage (NCBI taxonomy): Eukaryota > Metazoa > Arthropoda > Insecta > Hymenoptera > Apidae > Bombus > Bombus pyrosoma. Next base: position 3,263,509 of record NC_057772.1, on the reverse strand, counting down.
AGGTCTTTAATCGTTTTGTTATGAAGAACAAAGAAAATCGGTTAAGAGATATTAAGTCTACAATTTCGTGCAATGGCGCAATTTTCTCTGTATGCGGGTTATTAATAGCGCAACGGTTATGCGTATACATGGCCGTTCGCGGGAGCAAACCGCACGTTCACGCTGCTTTCTATTAACTGGTATTAATCCCAGGTATCTCGTTTGCGTTCAGATTTGTTGTCAAAGGCTGAACAACTAGGCGACGACGCGACGTGCTGAACTGGAAATGCTAAAACGAATTTAATTTCGAACTACGGCATCGTACAGAATCGTATACTCATACATCAGTTAGCTATCAATTAAATAGAAATTTTAAAGAATACCTGCATTTGTTTTATAACGAAATATACGCTCAGTATTGTGTAGTTTTATTTAATATAAAAACTTCTTTTTAATGAGCGAACATTTTCCGTTATTACTTGTACAAACCGTGGGATGGAATATGTAAAATTTTGCATATTATAAATATACATATTTTAGAGATGATCAATGTGAAAGGAAAAGAAAGAAGCTTAAAGCAAAGTTGAAAGAAACGTTTAATTCTACGATTACAAGTTCCAAAGCTTCTTCTTTTCTTTTATGATTTTTCCCCTTGTTTTACTTTGAATTTATTGTGTTAGTAATATAGGAACAACGGTCAAGTTCGCACGCAGAAAAATGATTCGCCCATTAACATTTTTAGGTTGATTTTTATTAAAAAATTTGTTAATTAAATATTGTTAATAAAAGATAATCTTTGAATACAATATAATGTTCTAAAGACTAATAAGAACAAACGAATTACGCGCGGAATTGTAAACTTGCGTATATTCCCTACTGAAATCTCATTGGTAGAATAAATTTGTATCAGCCAATCAGAATGAAACCGCCAGAAATGTTTCTACCAACCGTCTTCTTCGTGTGCAGTTGTTTCAGTTTTTCAAACGTGATGCGGTTGTGAAAATTAAATATAACAATAAAACAGGAAATGAAAGAAAAATATAGAAATATTCTGTTTTGTGATAGTGTTAGAGTGTTCAGTAATAAATTCTGTGAAATGGTATTAAAGATTTAGTCAAAAACGAATAGACATCGCACCTATGTGTCGTCACACATGCGTCGTAGTAAAATTGAATACATCGTACAAATTGTCACATATTATTTATGAGCTTTTAAATTGTTAATTCAATGCTACTTACTATGCTTAAGTGAAATTAATTAAATTTATTCTGCGCTGTTCTAGTGTAAAGTGAAATTGAAATGAATTGTTCAACAATAGCAACATGATCTACGATTAACGTTCACGTCAGAAACGCTGTGTTTAAGCATTGCAAAAAAAAGGTAATTTTTATAAATCCTGCTCTTTATTTCAAAAGATATTTAATATATTCACATATATAACATATTTAATTTTATTTAACATATTTAATTTTATTCACAAAAATATTTAGTTTAAAATATATAAAAAAGTATATGAAATTATTAACTAAGTGATCAGGAAATCGACGGAAACGAATATCTAGTGTTTGACACAGATACTAGTCTAGGTTTCATTATTTGTGCATAATTTAATTTAATTGTATCATTTATTGCACGTTCCTCTGACTCTTCCATACAGTTAAATTTTCCAACGGGCACTTGCACTTCTGACAAGCCTTCTGCACAGAGAAATGTTAGATTGTAATTAATAAAAAATATATAGGTATATCTTCGAGATACATTAATGATATAAAATCACATACGTAATATTTTAAAGATGTATAGTGATTTTTCTGGACTACAAGATACAACTTCTGCAACTATAAAGTTTGATACTTGTGGTGTAAAATCTGAGCCAATTTTGAGCATCTAAAAATGAATTTCATGTAAAATTGTGATTAAAAATATAATTAATATTTCAAAAAATTACCTTAAATGCTATAATATTATTAATTTTTGGTTTTGTTGTCATAACTGGATATGTTTCAAAATCTGCATTCAAAAAATCTTTTGATTCTCCTAATTTCTTATTTGAAGCTATACTTTCACTGACATTTGCAAGAGATGCATTGACTCCATTTACTTCATTGCTTAGATACTTTGCATTCACCGTGTTCTTTGCCCTGTTATTCTCAAAGGTAGGTGGAGTAGAATTATTAACCATTGATAATAAATTTGTAAGTTCATGAACAGGTGATATAGTAGTATGGGCTCCTCTTATCGTTTCTGGACGTGTACCTGGATTTTCTAGACAAATTTTGTCATCTACGTTATCAAAACGAATATGTTTACCAAGAGGGACAACTTTAGTATTTATAACATAAGCTTTACTAGATTTGTCTTCTTCGTTTGACAGTGGTTGCTCAAGTTTCGAGCTTCTCCGTCTTCGTGCACGTTTTCTCCTTGCACATACATAAGGAACTTCTCTATCTGTAATACAATATAAACAAATAGGATCTTAATACCATAAATAAGTAATACTACACTTTTGATTCAACCAAGGTGCTTACTTTGTTTTACTTACTTTCTTTAGTATCTTGGGATTTGTCTATTGTATCAGCCACACATTCCTGTTGCATAGGGCTTGACTTTGCAGCAGGAGAATTAATCGGCAACTGCTCTTTTTGAGGTGGTTCTTTTGGAGATGTCGAAGAATTTATCGATGTTGATTCAATTTGTTCCGAATGTGCAGAACTATTTTCTTGTTTACTTGTCTCTACTGATGAAATTGGGGTGCTTACGGATAAATGAAGCTGATTTGTCAGTTGAGTACTGCTTAGTTGAATATGGCTTAGTTGAGACTTGGGTAAAACCCTGCAACGCTTTGACTGAAATGATACATTATTACAATATCACATACCTTTGTTGCAAGAATTCTTACAAAACTGTTTCATTCTCCTTCAAAATCCGTACGTCCTCGTTAGGTGGTAAATATTCAACTTCATTTAGAAACAAATCAAATGGCTCATTAATGCGGAACAGTCCTTTAATATGATCTTTTATATCCTTTATATCTGCCATTTTAGTAGAATCAATAAAAATCCAACAAAAACGATGCAGATCTTTATGGTATTTGCACAAATCGAGTTTAATACGGAAATTTGTCCGGTTCATATTTTCTTTTAAGGTTATGCTTTCACTGTTAACGTTATGCTTTCACTGTGTCGGTTACGTATGTACGCGTAAACGTATACTCATGTGTATTTAAACGCGTACCGAAAATTATTAAAAAATAAATCAGATGTATATGCGCAGTAATGAATTTAGGTTTTTTATTGCATTTAAAAATATTGTAGAGGTAAAGTAATAATTTAACCGTTATATAAAAATATTGACTATCTATCGATAATTACTCTTACTGTAATTAGTCTTTGATCTTCGTGAAGTCGGTATTTCAGTTTCCATTGAACAAAATTTCAACACAAAATTTTACAAAGAAATTAATTTATCCTGTACTTTATCTATGGTGCAATCAAAAAGATTCTGTAATACCTAGAATCGTTTAGCACTTTGTTCGTAGCTAGTAAATATAAATAAAAAAACTTACCATAGAACTAAGCTTTTATTGTGTACGTAAAATACGTAGAAAAGTATCTTATATTATATATATTATGAAAGTTTTAAGGGATAAAATGAGACAAAACAAGATTATGTGGAAGTTAAATATGACATCCATCTTTTATTTAATTTCTGGTAACACAATGATATAAAGTCAAGGGCTTAGACTACTTAATAATTTGTTACCACATATTTTTTCCACATCTACGCTAAAAATAGTTACAGTCGTGTTAAGCGCAGTTTGCTCAGAAACTCCATATAACGTAGATTTATTGTACGCGTCGTAAAATTCTTTAGATTTCCATAGTGTGATGATAAGATTTCATTTATTAAACCGATTGGTCTAACATTAATCTAAGTAACACGAAATAATGCGATTGCACAGGTCAGGCAAATACATGATTTCAGCAAAGGATTTCGTCTATAATAGATAATTTTGGAGCGATTAAATAGCTTTGATCTGGAACTGTTTTACATTCAAATAAATTATCCTCTTATCGTGATGTGCGATATTTCATAATCGTTGAACGCGTTAAATTACGTGCTGACCCGCGGCTACTTAATTACGATATACCTATGTAAAATTATACCCAATGTGGGTTTCGTTTCAACGAGATATCCACATCACAATGCTCTGTTATTTACATAGACTTTCTACATTTACACTAACGTATATGTATTGGTTTTGTATCTGAATAATAGATTCGAAAACGTGACACACGTGACAAACGTTTTTCACAAACGATAAATTTATGTATCATGCGATAACGCGAAGTAATAAACTTTTGCATCTAATCTTAAAATCAATGATCGTTGCATAGTATTCCCTTTAAAATTTATAGACACCTCTATCTCTGTTACCTAATTAAGTAAACAGAAATCGTACACGCTACTTTCTCGTTATTAGCAATTTTACCAAGTACAACGATACTACTTAAAAAGCTATCTGCAATCGATCAGAATTTGTACGTGGTTGTTCGTTTCACCTGAACATTATTGTACTCACGGTAACTCAGATTCTAGGCAAGGCAATCGTGTACAATAAGTTCACGCTCATCGTAATTGACAAATAAGTCGATATTCCGTTTTTCCAATACGTCTCGTTAGAAGTGTCTATATGTCGTAAATAACGAATAGAACGTTTCTTCTATCGCGACATATTCGCAAACTTTATAATCCATAGATCAAATATGTGTATATATATATATATATGTATGTATGTATATGGAAATGGAAATTATATGTATATATATGTATATGGAAATTAACCTCTTTAATTAAACGATATATATGGTATAAAGAACAGCGTAGGCAAGTGCTTGATGTAAGATTAATCGACTAGCCAATAATGCTTTATAAAATATTGTTTGGCCGTTGTACGTGTCCGTAAGTGGATAATAAGATAGTGAGTGGGCAGTGGGAAACAACCCTGAAATAGGATACCTTTGTAAGATACTTTGATATATTTGTAAAAATGGAATTCTACTGTTTGATAATTCGGAATAATTATGTTAACAACGGCATATATGCCGTTTGGATCAGTTTACATTTTATCGATCAGCAACGTCGAATAAAATCTTTAAAATCATTTTGCATCGAGAAAGGAGAATAAGGATCTTTCTTTTCTCGATTGCGAATGAGAACCGAACCGACTATGTCACAAGGAATAATTATCGCTGTCAGCTTAATCGCAGAGTGTTTCATTGATCTCTTCGTGGTGTTTTCTTCTACCTTGGAACAAGAGCTTCAAATTTTTCGGGATATATCTTCTAATCGGAGGCGAAATAGAGACACATCAAGTACGTTGACTCGCGCTACGCACATCGAATTGTCGAACGATAAACATGGAATAATCGAAACTCGTTTCTTTAAGAAAATTTGCTACCTAAATGTTTCAAGGTCGGACTACGAAAATCACGAACGGTACGATAACCGTACGAGAATTATAAAGTTTCCAATCGAATAGAGGCCATTTCTAAGACAAGTGTTCTCCATTTTCAACTTGAAATTGTAGGCGGAATCTTTAACTCGGAAACTATGTTACTTTGTTTTAGCTTTCGATAATCTTAACGATATCGAATCCTCAGCCAATGAAAAAGAAGAAATTACCGCTAATGCTGAATTTCCTTGGCTAAACGTTTGCCTTTATCTTTTCGTCTACGACATCTTTAGCCGTGTAATTCTTTCGATCCGCCATTCGACGATCGATCCGAAGCGTGTCGAACGTGTCGTACGGAGACGTCGGAACGTCGAGCGGGAAACATCGATCGATCACAGTGAACGGAATCGCTAATAGAATCGTCGCGGCATAGCTTTGCCCTCGCTCTTTCGATTCCCTCACCCTTTCTCTTTTAGATCAGCTTTTGGATCAGTAGCGACGAGAGGCTCTTTACGATAGAATACAGGAATTCCTCTTGGACTCGGAACGTTCACGGATCTGCTGCAAATGCTGTAGCTGCGCCGGCGATGGAACGTGAGCGCTGCTGCTACGGGAATTCAAATGCTGCGGTGGCGGCAATGATTGCCGGCGACGACGTCTCAACGCTGGGCTCAAGTTGTATTTCAGTTTCGCTTGTATCAGTAGTTCCTTAAACACCTGCGAAATGTTCAGGTTCTCCTTGGCAGACACTTCTACGAAGCCGTTCTCCCATTTCATGATCACTAGTTCTCTCGTGCTGTCTGTGTCCACCTGGAACAAGCGTGTAAAATAATTCAAATACAAATTTAACGTCTCATATTCAAATTTTCACATTCAAATTTTCAAATGCGAATTTTTAAAAAATCAGACCTGTCGAAATCAAATATAGAAATTGAACGTCATAGACGAAAGAAGTCTGTCGCATTCGGCCACGATAAAAGTTACCTCTTGTGCCGAGTCGGTCACGTCGACTTTATTGCCAACGACAACAATGGGCACGGCGCCTTTGGTGTTTAGGATCTGTGTTCTCAGAGTCTTCACCTCAAGGAACGTGTTAGCATCGTGAATATCGTAAACGAGAATAAACGCGTCCGCAGACTTGATGGATAGGTCTCTCATAGCCGGAAACTCGTACGAGCCTGAGGTGTCCAGGATGTCGAGCGTCAAATGTATCCCGGAAACGTTGAAATCACCGTGATGCATCTCTTCTACCGTTCGTTTGTACTTTGGCGTGAATGTGTTGTAGAGGAACTGGTTAATTATCGCGGATTTGCCAACTTTCGCGGCGCCCATCACCACGATCTTGTGTCGTATGGAACTCTCCACCTGTTTTCCACCGCCGCTGTCTGACTCTGACAGTCTCTCATTTCTGAAATATATTTAGAAATATGTTCGATAGAATCTAGCAAATTATAAGAAACATTGAAAAGATTGATACGTAACGTTCTAATGAATTTATTTGTTTTTTCTTCTTTTCTCGCGTAACACCTATAGTCTGAAAAACAGTTAATAACAGGCTTGTAGCTTAGAACGAAACACAGGGGACAGATAAGAAGAGAGCCAACTGCCTCGTCTTTAAGGGGATAACGTCCTGACGAAGAGAATAGTGCTAATGAACATTGAAGATCCCCTTCACTGTCTCCACGCGTTATTGAATATACGTTTTGTGTAGAAGCTGTCCTGAATTTGAGTCGCTATTAGTCGCCGGAATATCTGCTGTGTATAGAGCATGCAAGCGGAGATGGTGCACCGATGCTTTTGCATGCACCAGATAACAACTGTTCCTAAGTATCTCCGTAATCATCCACGCTTATTACGAGTACAAGTCAGACGCGGTTATTACCGAGCGTACAAAGGAGAAGAGCGCGAGCTTCCCTTTTTGCGAAGACTAGCCACAAAATTAAAGCTCGACCTAGCTTAAGAGCGAGTCAAGAGGAGGTCAGGGGATCGAAGAGGAAGGAAGGGGAGCGAAGAAGAAGAGGAAAAAGAGCAGAAAGAATGGTTGATGCTTGGAATTCATTTCGAGAACGATGGAAAACGCACTTTCACCCGTAAATCGTTTTGTTCTTTCCCATGGGTCCGTGTAATTCTTTCGTTTGTTCCGTATTAGCGGCGATAGTGTATTCCGCGAATGCAGGAAGGAAATCAGTCAACGCTTGTAAAAGCAGCGTAGCTTCGTTCTCTGTGAAACAAGAGGAAACAGAGGAGCACGAAGAATACGGATAGAAGCACCTTAGGGGCAAGAAAAAGAAGATTCTCTTTTTCTTGTCGAGGCGAAGGATTTTCGAGCGCGAATAAGACAGATTTCGAGACGCTTGAAAAGTATAAATCTCCTTACCTAATGTTTTTCGTCGTTCCATCTTCCTGGCCCTCTTTCAACGACGACGGTTGTAGACTGAAACGACGACGAAATTGATGCCGACCTTTCATCATTTGTGCAGAGGTATACCTATAAAACAGACATCATGAAAACGTTCGATGAATGAAGAGGAAAAGATTTGACAAAGGCTAGTTCTCGTAGGGTAACGTTTTAACGATGAAGTATCATTTTCTTATGATTTCGAGGAATTAGAAACAAAATGTTGCACCGATCGATAGGAAAGTCACGCGGCGTTCAAAGAAGCCCAAGGTCTATCGCGTCCTGACATCCAGCGTCGTATGATTCACGCAAAATTATGGTTCTTTCATGGAACGACGAACGCGAAAGTCGCAATAGAGAGGCCGATATACCGTTCGTTATTACGTTACAGATCGTCTCTTTTACATTGTGTATCAACGGAGTTGCTTTCCAAGAAATCTCTTTAAACGCCTCCGACGCGTATAACGCCGGCGTTAAATTTAATTCCATAATTTGCCTTTATCTTTCGTCGGTGACTTTCAAAATTAGTTTGCATAATTTATGGGCGTTGGAGACGGTTAACGTTGGGCGACACTCTCTCTCTCTACGTTCCACGGCGTATGCATGTGGTTAAAAGTTTCGAACAGCTGGCACAAAGCTAGTCCATAGGAGCAACCGCGACCGATTGATCCACCTACGATAGGCAGATAGATGTTCACGTCTCTTCTGATAAAGTGGGGCGAGTCACACGTATCAAATATCGTATCGATCGACCTGACGACTTTAATCGTGCTACGACAATCCCGATTGAGGAAAACCGTACGAACCAATTCATTACGTGAAATCCGCTAACATCTTTCGATTTCCACAACCGTAATTTCCAGGAAAACCTTCCCAGGAAATTAAAGAAGGACGAGTCACGTTGGTTTAAATGAGAAATTTAAGCAAAGGAACGAATTTTAAGCGGCTCGAAGGAAGCGTTTACGCCTTTATTGGACAAGGGTACTCGTCTGTTAACAAGTTTCGAGAGATCGCGTTGGATCTGAACGTCGATTCCGCTAGGATAATTTCCGTCCGAGTGGATCGGTAACTAAATACGATTAGTTTCAGCTGATTCATCCTTTATGCGCGTGATAAGCCCGCATTAAGACGCGAGGATCCTTTTAGGACATAGGTTTATGGTGGGCTTATTAATTCGCAACCAGCCAAGAAAATTATTCGCTTTGATTCTCTCGCAGCTTATACGTAACGTTCGTTCAAGGCACTTTCTAAAGGAAATTATGAATACGCGGAATTTATACCCGTAGATGTCGTCTTAAGTTCTTGGCCGCATTCGACGCTACTTTCTTACCCCATGGTACTTTATTCAACAACTTTCTCGCGGATCTTTCTTCTTTTTTCTCGATTTTACCTGCATTGAGAATTCTCCTCCCCAGAAGGAAGCGCGTAATTTGAAATTCTTTCGGAAACTTTCCTATTTCCATATTTAACGAACTACGAAGATCGGTAGGAACGGATATCGTGAAATGAAAGAATATTCGTTAGCGGTTATCCAATATTTCCACTTATATCGCGATTGGTTCCAATCCGAAATGTAAATTGTACATTTTCTTAACTTTGCTGTGACCTGTTAATCTCTATTTATTTTACAAGCGGAAAGACTTTTAATTTTTTAAGAAGTCGTTTAACGTAAAATTGGAACAAGAAATTACGCATGCCAGTAACAATTCTTGTATATTTTGCTCGAACTGGAGTTGTTTCTTTACCGTTGGAAAGATGCAATTTGGTTGAAAGAACGTAACGGCGTTAAATGCGCGTTCATCTTTGGATTTCATTCGCGTAAAATCGTTCCTTTATTAAAAAAAAAAAAAAAAAAACTCTGAAAGGCATCCATAAGTGACCTTTTGTTCCTCTGCGTAGGTGACATTTTCTGATCTTGTCCGACCGATTCTTTATTCCCTGTGAATAAACACGTGAACTTGCCGCTATTTATGTTCACAGTCGCGTAACGCAATTTCCTATCTGGATAAATGATACGCGTGTTTCACGACATAACGTGCCTGTTGTGTACGTATTTGCTCGGGGACAAGACTTCGTAGATCGATAGACGGTAACGATAATTGCCAGGCAACCGCGTGAAAACCTCGCTGATATCGTCTCCGATTGTTTTGATTGTACTTTTCGAGTTCGGTGCAACACCAGGCGTATTATCAGCGCGATATTGTATTAGGTCGTAATATATCAAATGTTCGTATTATTCTATTATGATAAATATGTTTTTCATCAGAACGAGTTTACCAATGAAAATACCGTGTTGCTACAATTGACACATATGTGCCATCGAGATGTGTATAATGCTTTCAATACTGTCGTAGAGAAATATTATTGTTTTAGATATTGTAAAATCTATATATCTGTTTATTGTGAAAATTAATATTGCTAAGAGGAGATAAAAAACTACGTTGGAAATTTAGGATTTACCGTCTGGAAAACGAATAGTATAGTTCGTTAGTAGTAATTCCATCAAATACAATATTAATATTATCTATGACTTTGACTACGAGGTAATTAAATTTATATTCATGGAGGAAGATGAATTAAATTTTGTACGTATCCGTTATATTATTGCGGAGAGAATACCATAAAGTTTCTGACAGTATTTCGAGTAAAAATACGCAAGAGTATAAATTGACGCTTAATTTTATTCGGTAAATTATATGGCAGATAAATTATCACAATGTATCGTATAAATACATAAATGTATAAATGATATACAATGATATTCTTAAGGTAATCTAGATAAAGAAGACATTTCATATGTTTCCAGTTAATGTATCAAAGACACGAAAACAGAGAGATTTTGGCTACCACGAAGAAAATAATATTTTTATCGGCCACTTTACGGCGAGATGGTATTTTAACATCCCTCTAACGTGCCATGTTGTTTCATACAGGGAATGGCTTTGTTGTTTCGTTAAAAATTTCAATGGGTTATAACCGTGGTGTGGCTATAGATAAAGATGAGTAATGAACCCGGCGTGCTTTAAAGAAAAGTGAAGCTCGAGAAAAACGGACGGTCGAGGGATTTCACGGCGCACTACAGGATCACACTGCTTTGCTTGCAAATGCCGTGTATCCTGTTTCCCTGCAGCCATTATAAATTACGCTTAAAAGTAGCTACTTGTTAAAATTCTTGGCGCGTTAATTTCTGACAGCTCTTTTCTAAATACTATCGCAATCTATCTTGCGGAGCGTATACTTCAGTTTTTATAAACTCGTCAAATATAACAAGAAGGTAATTGAAACTTTTATCGAGAATCTACTTTTAACGTCAATTACGTCGAAAGTGAAAAAGAATAGAATTGGTAAGAGTTAAAGGAGATTCGGTCAGTGCTCCGCGCACGTTTTAATCTTCGCGCTTATTGCTTCATAAAGCTTCGACGAGCCGATATCGACGCTTAGTATTGATCAACAATTTCCAGCGATATTACCCTCGTAAACCATCGATCCGCCGGTTTAACTTTTAATCTGGTTCCACGAGAATTTATTTCCATCCATACGAAACATTTCCAAATCTGGCATATCGCAGTGCGTTCGAGGTCGATCGGTATAGTTTCGTTTTGTAGGAAGCGACCTGTCGCGTCAAAATCTGTTTGGTTAATTGGCTGCCGCGATTCGTATTATCGTAAGTATGTCGCCCGATATAAATTACGGCAATTAAGAAACGGGACGATCGGTAGCACAAATATACGCGTTGCGATTTATTGTTTAACCGTAGAGAAACGATATCCCTCTCGAGGGAGGGTAACAGTTATGGTTCTACGAATCTTTAGAAGCTTTTTCACTAACAGGAATCGTGCTTATTACCAGGAACGTTCGCACGAAACGCGCATGATAGACGATACTTGAAACCGTTTCATTTCCGTTTGGCCGAATATTTCACCCGTCTTCGTCGTGGAATTAAAATTTACTGTTTCTCGATAGGATTGTAAATGTCCTTCCAGAGGCGAACGAATCCTTTCGTACAGCTGGGAAATTGAACGAACAGAAAGTGGAAATAAGTCACGTGAACGTAAAGTATCCGGACTGATAGCGTTACGTCGTTGTTCGCGTAATCAAATGCATCTCGAAATCCCCGGCTTTTCGAAATAATCCGAGCTAAGTAGATTCAGACTCTCGTATCTCTTAGACTTCTGTTTTCTTCCATTTGCAACCATAATCCTCCCCTTAGATGCACGGAAAGAGCGTGGTAGGTGTTCCCAGCCAGTTTCCACGAGACCCGATTTTAATTTATCGATGAAATACAGTGACGATCGAAACGACGACGCAATTCGGTGCGGGTATCGTTCGAGAATCTAAAATTATGCGGAAGCGGGTAATACGTTTCGGATCGATATTCAGATTAACTAGAAAAATGATGCGGGTAGCTGTGTCGGTTTATCAAGTGGCATACCACGTCGCGATAAAGTCCTCAACGATTTATTTCCAATTTGACGGACGTATTTCTCCTTTTATCTGACACTCTAACTCCGTGTTTTTTTCGACAAACAGGTCCGAGCAAATATATTTGTCCAACGAGTCGATGATGGCGGATAAGCGGAACGGACCTTAAACGCCGTTGTTTCGTCGACCTTCGCGATACATTTTAGTACGGAATCGAGTAAAAGAGGGAAGAGAGCCACAGCTAGGAACAAAGAGTGGAGGATTTGGGCGTGCAACGATCAAATTGACATGCGTCGTCATGGCACGACGGGTCGCTGCTGTGACATTAATTAAATTCAATGACTGCGTTAATGCCAGCGTTAACGGGTCGCTGAAAAAGTCACTTGACTGTTTTCCGATAAAGGATGTCGCGTCGATTTAACGTTGACTTTACGTTGAATCCGACTTGCAACGCGGATAACCGCTCGACTACGTGTGTATCTCCGCGTCGGATTGACTTTCCTTGTTAGAACACGGATCTTGTCTCTATATGGATCGATTTTGTTTCAAACATTATATACGGCAGTGAAATAAATGAGCTTAGAATTTCAAAGATAGATAGTATTTATCAAACGGAGGAAGAAAATTTATAACGCATATTAATTGAAAAGTTAATATTTTCAAAGTTAGGAAGAATGTTTCGTTCCTCGAATTGCGTATTCTTTCAGAAATTTCTGGCGGTGTTCTAACGATATTTTACATGTACTTTCTCTTGAACCTTCTGCTAAAATCATCGAAATGATAATCTTCCAACTTGTATTTTTTTAAGGACTTTTCCCTACACGTAGCGAATACTATTTTTCTCTGGACTTGAAGACTTTTTTTTTATCATACTCTCGTTTTTGTAATTACAAGATGAAAAAGTTTCCCTTTACGTTAGGGAAAAACTCGAGAATATTTTCGCATGACGCGCCAAGTGAATTCTCGAATTTTTTCAGATTCGAATTTGATATATCAAATAGTCGGAAACGTAGGGAAGAATAAAGTGCTGGAAGTCGTTGAAATTGTATTTCAAGAAGAGTAAATGGCGGGTCGAGCATTAAGATAGTTCGAAGACGGCTGTACTTCAGAAAGAAGTTTCGAAAGGCAACCTTCCATGGAACGGTTCGACAAACATCGATTCTTCCACGTGGATTCTATTCTATGGTTTTTCCTTTCGCTGCGTGTGATTTATGGCGTAGGGTTCCCGCGTCGGGTCATGAAGCCAACCAAGGGTTTTCCGTTGTCGAATTGTACGAGTAATTTTGATTCCGCTGCAGGGTTCCTACCGATCTGTACAGGTTGATTCCCAGGACCGATTTATTTTTCATTTAGCGCACGTTCCTAGAAAGCATATCCCCAAGTGAACTAAACCTTCAGACCTTTTAAACTTTTCCTCGAGGAGGTTAACTTCCATCAAACAGTAAGAGTAATTAAAGGAGGGAAAAGAGGAACGATCTTTCTGGAAATTTTTCACGATTACATATTTCGTGCTTTATTGTCGAGATTACATCGAATTCTGACGATTATAATTGTAGTCAGCTGTAATTACCGTTCGAATCTCGTTTGTTTTCGTTGAAGTCGGTGACTTCCTTTTCTCGGCGATGATTCTAATTACGATCTCTTTAACATTTTCGTTGCGACCACAAAGGTCTTAAGAAATTCCTGATGATCCAAGGTTTCCAAGAAGCAAGGCCTCATTACCAACTTTTTGTCAAGAAATGAAAATGCTCCCCATTATACCGAATTGCTTCTCAGTCGAGCGAGTGACCTTTTAATTAAGAAAATTGCGACGCTCCGCATGCATATTCATAACATATTCGCAGCATAAGAATAAGCATTCTGATTGTAACTATATCGATGACTACTTTTCACAAGAAGATTCTCTAGAACCTCGTACCTCGCGTTTACTATCCGAGTTAAAACGATTCCATCACGACGACGCGACGTTTTATCCAATGAATATTAACGAGGGAAAGCGTAAACTGCAAATCAAACGCGTTTCCTCTTACAATGATCGAGATATGAAGCGAAGAGAGTACGGCGCCTATAGAATCCCTCGTTTAGGGTGTGTTAACGCTTGAGTGGAAATTTGTATGTAACGTAAAAAGGTTTGGCCGTCACAGAACCGTCTAAAAATCCCACGCCATTTACCGTCATAAAGGTATTTACTGGTGGCAGACACACGTAAACATGGTATAAATGGCACGGGAGCTCTGGCGGAAAATATCTTCACCAACCTTGCTCGACCTCTTGAATTAGACACTACGAAATAATGGCAACAAATTTGCGACAACTTATCGGCCAGCTAAGACTCTTCCCGTGAACCTACACGATAATCGATACTCGAACGATCGTCTTCGAGCAGTGTTGCACACTCACGGATGTTACTCTGTGGTTGCAGTGGATGCGTGTTTTGACGAACTACCGTTGATCATACGAAGCCAATTGAGTATTCGATTAAGAAAACTAATAAATATATTTGAAATAGCTGTTATCTGGAAATCCATTATCGCGCAACGCGCATCCAGAGAAATGTAGAAGAGTATGATTTTTGAAAGTTTATTATCATTCATAACGTTATATAACAAGGCTATAAATTATTCTGTGCGAAGGACTGGAAACGAATATTCACGAGGATACGGAGAGGTCGGTTCGATTAATCACAGCGTGTGCGAGGAAAAACACAGAGAGGAAGAGCAAGGGTGGTGAAATTACAAGTTGAACCACGTGGGGTCGAAGAATAACAAGATCCGTCAAGGCATCGGGTGCGCGTTTCCTCGAACGATATTTTCCTCGTGCTGACTTGGCCAGCTTATTCCACGTCCGACGGCGTTCAATTCAAGCATTCGCTCGAAAGTAACTCGTGGAGGAAGCGAGACGGTCCTTACGGTGACATATTCTTATATTGGTAACGCGATGTCGAAGAAAAAGAGCGCAATGAGCTCGTCGAGGGTCGAAATAAGGAAAGACGGTAAAGGAGAAACAGAGCGAGAAATAGAGCGAGCAAAGAAGAGGAGAAAGAGAAAGAAATAAGGAAAGAAGGGGGCGTGTGCCTAGAGTTTCTGACTCGACGGGACGCCAAAGTCGTGTCTATGAGGAAAAAACTAGCAAAACCGAAAGGGAATCGCGCCCCTCTTGCTCGTCGACATTGGCGACGTCGTACTCACCGCCCTTACTCCGACTCGTCTGAACTGGATCGGTGCAATACGACGAAACCCGACAGCATGGAGCCGGCTAGTTCCGACTGACTTCCCGGTCGTTGCTCCACTTTCCTCCTGCACGCATTCACAACCATTCTATATCCACACACATAGTCGGCTGATTATCGTCCAATACTAGATTCCACCGCGCGCGTACACACACCCTCTTTCTCTCTTCCTCTCTACGTACTACGTATCCGTATGACGTGATGATATGGCCGTATTTGAGTACACGTAACGACGCATCGAAACCTGACCGGTCGCTCGCGTTTCATTCTACGCGATCCAGTCAACTTGGGTAACAAAATTCACTCGTCATTCGCCGTCAGTGATCATCCAGAACACTTCCCGTGCGCGTACGAAGGGTGGACGTTTCGAGAGAAACCGGCCAGATCGTGTATGAGTTATGCGCGTTCGTTGCCAACCGTTGGCCAGCTTCCGAAAGCCACGACACGTTGCTTTTCGTTGACCTTAATGTAGCGGACAACCGCGATATTAATGGAGCATTCTCCGCGAAGACAACGAGGTTGTTGACTACGCGGTCGGACGTACGATGGCTACTGTTTTAGTCAACGTCGTCTTCCAGAATACGCGTCGAGGAGAGTAGTTGCGTTCATCGTTCCCATTTCTCAACGAGGTTCAGTTTTATAGATACCATTAACAGTCCCTTAACAAAAGTAACTCCTTTCTTCGAGAAAGCCTCTTCGTCCTTTCCTGTGGCCTTGTTTCATGCGATGTTGAATAAAATACACGCACAACTTATATAAACGTGGCCAGAGCGATACGCGTGTGTCGACCTCACCTTTACAAATGTGCGGTCGGGTCGCGTCATTGCTCGCACAATTTTCTCAACAGCGATCGGTGTATGCTCGTAAGTAAACAAACGTGAATGTGAATCACGCTGTTGACTACACGAATTTATGTACGTGTGCGTTTGTCCGATAGCGGAGACATTTTGGGAGCGCTAAACGTACTCGGTACTTCTTCCTTCTCTCTTTCTCCTTCTAGCCGTCTTTCTTTACAATCTTGACACGCAAGAAATTTACTATTGCCTTCGACTGAACTCGGTCCAACTGGGACGTTCAGGGCGTTACTCTGCTTTTGGTCGATGTTTTGGTGTCGCTGACGCCACAGCCGTCCCTCGTCCCCGCGTCGTTGAACCCAACGTTAATGGTACGAACGGTACTTCCTCTTCGCCACTGAGGAGACGCTTCTTCGACAGCGAGGATATTCGCGATGAATTACGAGGCTTTTTCGGTACGAGCATCATCGTCCCGTTGCGTTTATTGGTGATCGTTGCGTTTACGAGCGGCGACGGCAATTTACGACGTGACGTTTGTCATGAGATTCGGGCTGTGGATTGTATCGAGGATCGTAGCCAGATCTGCGCGTGCCTCTTGCATATTCTGGAATTATTCTAACGAGATGGAAAGCAATTGCTCTAGTTTCGTTGGCCTGTTTAGCTAGTCGATGCTGGAGCGAACCGTCTCGGTTCGATGCTAATGACGTCGACGATGGTTTAAAACTACTTTTTGGACGAGTGACATATGTTTCGAGGGAGATTGATAAATATGTTACTTCTGATTGATGGATGAGTCGCTTCTTCTTCTTCTTGAGCATCGATACACCGCCCTCTTATTCCTTTTTGCTAACTTCTTTATCGTTTCAAAACGGAGTTTAATGTTTCAAAAAGACGTTCTCGTACGTCATCAAGATCGATTTCTTATCAGGAATTATCTCCAAAAGGAAATCTCTGCTCGCACCATTGTGGAGGATCGTTCCTTTCAGAACATTGCGATTTATAAACGTTAAGCCGACGGATAAATCGAACCACCAGAAATTCATCTCCTGCTTGGCACTGACTAATAGCAGAAACGACATGTTTTCTCGGTTCTAGGAGAAACGTAGATTCTGTCACGAGATTCGACGCGATGGTAAATACTGTTCCTTCCCATCAACGCCCATAGAAAAGGTTTCTCCTCGAGTGATTCGACGTTCCCTCCCGTCCCATAAGACAGTTTCGAAGAAACGAAAGATTGTTAGAACAAGTAGGGACATAAAGAAGAACTTCGTTTTTCCTTCGTAACCCTTGAGGATGAGCTTTTGATAGGTTCTCGTACTGTGTTGATTCGTGGTATTGGAATACACAAACTTACGAATACGTGAGACTGGCGAAATTGGTTCAAATTGATATTTTCCTCGCTTCCTATCGCCAGACATCGCAATTAACCCTTTGTATACTAAGATGGCAGTCTTGTTGGTATAACATTTTTATCGCAAGAATGTTTCTGCCGAGTCTAATGGAAATTCTACCAAAAATCTTCGATCTTATTCGTTCAAAATGTTCATTTAGCGCGTATAATTTGTGAGTCCTATAGTTTCTATTTTTATCTCTTGACATTTAAGTATACGCATAGTCTCTGAGAAGGAAAATAACAAACGGTAACTGACAATGTACCTAGCCCTTTGGTCTATCTTTAAATATAGACATTGTCTAAACAGTTTTATTAATCTATTACGATACGATGTAAATTTATTATCTAATCATTGAGAAGAGCTGTGCATAGAAACGTATCGCTCGGAGGTGATGCGGAACTTCTCTGCTTGTTTGCAAAGATTTTTATAACTGATCTTTCTCTACGTTCGTTCTCATAGGTTAGAACTAATTAATAACAAGATGCATAGAAAAAATTGCTAAAAATATATATATCTGACATTTACTCTGTCATTTGTTATTATTCCATTCTGTCATTTACATATATCACCTTAAAATATACTAAAGGTTAACGTATAAATATAACATGAATATTGGTTCTTTGATTAATGATTAATTTGGTAAAATCCCAGAAGTGCATCGGCGCAGATAAGCAGAGGATTTGTAAAGCAGACACTTGGATATAGACTAATCCCAATCTTCGAGAGTTTCAAAGAGGTCAGTAGTTCTCATACTAATCGCGAAGATTCTCTTAATACCACTGTCGCTCCATGGGTATACCTAGACTAGACTATTGGCCTCGTAATACGCTTGAACGCCCGCTTGAATCGCTCTCTCGTGAGCTTGCGTCGCCTAGTTTTGGCAAATCTTCCATTTGTATCTTCTGCAACGATCTCGAGGAACTTTTATATGCATGTTAAGTGAAATAGAAAAGTGTCTCTTATCTCGAGTTCGTGATTTATCTCGAGATTCTTGCGCTCATGTGTAATCTTCTTTGAACTGAATTTAAAAGCATCCACTACTCCGCACAAAGTTTTCTTTCTTTTATACAACTTTCTGTCTTAAAAAGGAACTTTTGTCCGCATTGTTTAACCCTGCTGTCTTCTTTCCATCATTTTCGGTCCGATTTAAGTTTGAGTAATATAAGAAAGAACTTTGTTTGTTCTCGTTTTAATCCGATGCTAAGCATCTGCTTTGTAACGTTCCAGAGCATAAAACGAGAATTTGAGAATTCCTCGACTCGATTTTATACCAGCTGATCTTTCGTTCAGATACAAGAATCGAAATCCGACCGACTGATGTCGACCACTCGAAATTCTAGGTCTGCCAATAACATTGATTAAATTACAGAGGGAAAAAAAGTAGGCTAGAATCCCAGCCGCTTCTCCTCTGCCTAGATCCCTTCGATTCCCTCGAGTTTGTTCACGTAATTCCAAAAATCTCCATCCCATGACGTTTGATACTTACATCAGGAAAATTGTTTCACGAGGTAGAAACACGTGGCTCGCGGTAGAGACGAACGTTTGTTAAACAATATGTCGCATCTGTGTTCCAATGTAGACACAGGAGAACGCACGTGACACTTGTTACCCCGTATTTGGGTTAAGCCGCGATAACGCAGGCGACGCGATGCTCGATAAGTGGTGAAGCAGCTCGCAACGACGCATAAATTTCAAATATCATTACGGGGTTAGTCGAGCGTCTCTTTACATCGACTATGGCCCCTTCCTTCCGATAAGTCGGGGAAAAAATCGTATCTCATTAAAAAAACACGGCGCCAACCGCTCGTTAAAGGGTGTCGACCTATGAAACTTCGAAACATCATCGTAATATACGCGTCGCTTCCACGAAGGGTTACAATTATAACGATGACGAGCTGTCCGCTCACGAGGACAATTACACGTAGTCGAGCGGAATTCGTGATATTTTTCTCCACGTTAACCGTAACGTATATTACAAAATACGTGCTTGTTTCAGTTTTAAGTCTGAATTTTACTCCTTTTACTCTTTTTACAGCTCGTATTCGAAAAGGACTCGTCGAAGGATAATCGATTTCGTGAGTAAGTCTACAGATTTGATAAAATTATTTTCTCTTTATCAGATAGTTCGTTGGCGACATTATTAGGTAATTTAGTAATACAGTAAAAAAGTAATTTCGCAAAGACGCGTGTCAGATTCTATTCAATTTTTCTTCCCACGACTTTTAATATCCGCTTGCTTCGATTAACAATGAAGCAAACTTTAATTCCCTTGTGCAGCTTGAGTACAAGTTCTCGCGATAACATGAATCTTAATGTCTACTTTCCATAATTCATTTCTCCACGGCGCCAGTGCCGGATTCTGATCGGTCCCGTGCGTTCGATTCTCGCACACAAATCCGGTCGATTTCAATTTCCACGTTCGTTTGGTTCGTGGAGACTGTGTCTTGGTCTTGATGCGCAGAGGCGTTACGTCGAATACGAAGAATCGGGGTCAACGAAAGAAGTACGGAAATGCAAACCGAATCGTGAGTTGGGACAGCAATATTCCAATGGAATAGACGCGGGATGCGACCGGGGCAAACGATTTCTCGCGACAAAATCCGCTTTCGAGAGAAAACAATGAAGAGATCGTGAGTTGAATATGAAATTCGACCGTGACACGAAAATCCTCGGAACTCGCGTCTACGAATTTGTATCGTTTACACTTTAAACGTTGTTCTGTAGGTTTAACGATTTCATCGAGTCAAGAACATTGCGAAGAAATTAGTTCTCGGAAGCCAACGATATTACCTTGTAGCTTTGTCGAATATCGTCCGCGAGGTTTCTGATATCGACTCAAAACATGGCAAAGTAGCTTCGAAAATAGGATGACGAAGGAGCAGGAGAAAAATTGCCGCGTTATAGCCGGTATTTTGTCGCGAAACAATGTCAGAGAGGAAATAAACCACGATCGAAGATAGAGATTGGGCCACAAATACAAATGAAGCGGTGAAAGCACCGTGGCGAGAATATCGTTTTAAAGTTCGATGAAGATCGACCGGTGGGTTCGTTTGGGTGGACAGAATGTACGGAGGAGGATAAACCGTGCAATTTTCTGCGACACGCGAAATCCATTGTACGAGAGAAATCGTCGAACGTTCTATTCTTCGCTTAGCGTCTGTAAATTCCTTGCCCGTAGGATGTCTTTTTCTCTTGCCACGCGAAATTTATTCAGCGACGTTTTCTCTCGAAAAGTCCGACGAATAAGCAGAAAAATTTCGTTCACTGTTACGTCACGATAAACATCCCTCGTCGATATCCCAGACAAACGATCGCAGTTGGCGAGAACAAGATTCATCAGCCGTGAATAATATTTCATACAAAAATCGACCGAGTTAAAAGTTTGTTAAAAAATAATTTGCACGAGTTATCGCGCGATCATTCATACGGGTTGTAATTGAAAAGCTTTCATAAAAAATTGACTTTTTAGTCATGTGGAAACAATCCGTTTAACGCACTTGTTCCGTGGAATTAATTTCGAAACGGGCATTAAACTGAACGTAGATCGCTTTTTCTTTTTTCTTTTTTTTAATTCGTATTGATAGTCGATTATGGAGTGCAGCGTTACGAGTTGACGGAGAATTTGGCGGAAATAATATCGGTTTCGATGAAAGATTTCAGTGGATTTCGACGTGCATTTGCGCGATCGGAGATTGAAGCGTTTACTGATCGAGATGAGATTGCATACAACGAACGCAATTTGTATAGTACAGTTTGTCATCTTCCGCGGGGATGTCTGATCGATTTTGTATTAAACGATGATGTCCCCGTGTAATTTCGTTTATGTGTTCAAATTGTGGCGCGTTTGGCGAATTATGTTTAGTTAGGCCAGTAATGTTATTATCGATTAAACATTCGAGAGGCAAATAATAACTCGTAAGATTGGCGAAAATCGGAGAGATATTTTCAAATATAATAACGTGTTAAAGTGATTACTGAATCGTGCAATTATTTATCGCATTAATGTAATATTCATCGAGTGAAAATAAAGCGAACATAATCAACAACGTATTAAATCCGTGTCGCGTTAATTTGCAAATTGCCAGAGTAATAAATTGCTAGGATAAGTAATTCAAACTTCGGCATGTGGAACGGTGGGAAATTCACGAAGTTTCGTTTTAGTGGTTTACTTCCAGCCAAGTACTTCGTGTACCAAATTTTCCTATTAAGACCCGCCGTTTAATATGACTTCATCTTTTCAGAAGGAGAGAAATCTCCGATTACAATTTGTTCGAATCGCGGATCTCCCTCTCATTTACAGAGCCTTCTTAGCGGCTTAACGATTTACATGCAGAAGAGTTTACCTTCTATTGCACCATCGTGACATTGTACTTTCCACTACATTATCGCTCGTTTAAATCAGATGGAATAGGATCTTCGGAAACTATATAAATTGATTCTGCCGCTGAAGCTTACGCGCTATCGGGTCGAAAGTAATTCAAATTTCAATGTTCATTCGCCAAGTACACGTGTACTTGGTTGTTTAAAACTTAAAGCAGGTTTGTAACGAGAATGTAAATACGACGGGGGATCATATCCATTCAAATTTTCGCGGGTTAATACCGCGGAATTGTACATTGTACTTTGCTCAATGAATATATGCGTTGAAAGCATGAACCAGAATAACGTTAATTATCTGGACGGCATATTACAGCACGTGCTATCGATTCGTATACATTCGATACAATCTGTTAACCTTTCCCTGCCCCATTCGCGGGTGAAAATGAAATTTTAATCCGACTATCAGCCCATCTTTACCAGATATTAAACGTCTCTTTGGAAGCCGGGTGAAATCGAATTTTCCCTACTTATCGATATCTGTGTATCCAGTTACACGTCATCAAAGAGTTTTTAATCCCAGCCGATAGACGCCCGCTTTATCGCGATGCAGCCATTCATCGGGCGAAACAGTAAGCCTCGGATACGAGAACCGTAAAAAAGAGACGAATACCTAGCAAACGTGCAGCCAGTTATTTCACGATACTAAGAAACATTTAATCCTAACGTAGTGTGGCGTGAAATATTTCCCGCTAACAATATCTTGTAACGCTCTATGATACTACATTACAGTTTATATAAGCTTTATATAATAAGTTTATATAATACGTAGTTTTGATCCAAAGCTTCAACCACAGCTAAAACGAGCAGATAATTCCCATGCTAGGAAAGATAACAGTTGTAATAGAAAATAGTATTACTTGTATAGTACGTTTGTTTCATGCTAGTAAAATACTAGTATCTGTATGTGTACACCTCGCAACGGTAGAAAAGATAGTATTTACACAAAAAGTTAAACAAGCACAAATCTTTCCTATTGAGTAAAAACGATTACAAGATTCTGAATCCTAAAAGAAAACGTTTCTTCGTTGGATCTTTCGAATTAGCCGTATCACGGAAAGTCTATTCACAAGGTTAACGTGATTGGTTTCACAATGGCAACGAAAATTTGACCAACGTGCCTTCTCTACGTCCGAAGTTGGATCGGAGAATAATTGAAAGGTGCATCAGAAGTATTTTCCCGATTACCGTTCGTTATATCGTTCCATTGGCCGAATAATTCGCGATGCTAAGAGAAGAAAGCGTCGCAAAGCCCGTCGTAAATTCAAAAATCGACGCATTCACGGACGAGTTCCTCGAGCAATCGACGTAAGAGCTTCTCGCGGGACACAAACCGCTGCCTGATGTTTCCGAAATTTCGCAACATCGTGGAACTTCCACTATGTTTTTGCGTCTCGTGATCGTATTTTATCGATCGTAAAGCTACGATAGAGAAGGTTTCCAGGTTAATTACTTGTTGATTAGCCGTTTCTTCAGGCGGCTTTCTTAGAAAAACTGCGGAATCAAAAACGAATCCAAAAATGTTTCGATATTTGGCACTCGATTCTTCAAATCGATGTGACCATTTCCGTGGCCATTTCCATGAATGCTTGTAAACCTACGTTCGAGGGGTCTTCATGTCGTTGTTATTCTGTGTTGAAAGATTAAACGGGTAGGAAATGAAAAAAGGCGAGAATCCGTATAACGCGATCATTCTTCACTGACAAAGTTTCAACAGCTGCCGCACGACAAATTGTTCGCTGTCGCGTTGATTCAAAAGCGATTTCTCATTGAGCGAATTTCCGGCTTGAATTTCGTCGTAGCGTTATGGAACGTCGCTAACGTCGCGTGAAAACAGTCGGGCATTTTACGCTGTATCTTTCTACGTGGAAATAGAATCTATTGTTCCATTGTGCCGAATGATTTTTTGCACGTTTATTTTTTTCGTCGATGTTCGTGCATGAATGATTTATCAGCTCGCGCGTTAATTAAACACAAACTGACTGGTAATTAAATCGCTAAATCGTTAATTCGTTATATCGTTGTGGAATTTTTTTCTTCTGCCTCTAACGTATGACGCGATTAACCGGATATTTTGAGAGATTTTACCGCACGAATTAAGAATGTTATAAAAAAAAAAAAAGAAAAAGAAAAAATGGCATCCTCGATTTAATCATCGTCCCTGTTTGAAGAACGTAGTTACTTAATTGCTTGGGGCCGTATTTATGAACCTCCGAGAATGAAGATTATACAGCCAGAAAAGAAAGAAGTTGGAAAATTGCTTTGCCATTTCATGTCACCCTGTGAATTGTAAGGTAGAGATACGATTGATTTATACTTCTAACAAGTTGCGTACTCTCGGGATAGACCGGAGCAAGTTTCAATTTAAAAAATTGTTACCGATGAACCTCACTTATAAGTTGTTACAAAGTCTGCGGCGCGAAAGTGGATCACGCAACACTCGCTGTAATAATAGAAGGTGCGCGGCGCGAAATTAATCTTGTGTCTCCGCCGGTGCTATAATTAAACTAGAGATACATGGTTGGAAAAAGTGGCGCGATTATCGAGCAATTATTATCGCGTCGCAAGAAACACCAGCTTCCTGTCTCAACCAGAGTTCATTTCAGTTGGTTTTCTCGCCTTCTCGTTCTATCAAATTGTCTCGTTTAGAGCAACGCTGTCCTCGAGTGCAAGTTCTTACGCGATTTCTTTCGATTCACGGCTCGCGTCGTTACGAAGTTACTCAGAGCGGAATCACGCGAGTAGAAGATAGTTGGAGCGGGTATACGCGAGCTCTAGCGGATCAAAGCGGATTGTAGGAGCAAGTCGGAGCGAACTACAGCTGGCTAGAGGAGGATAATGCGAATCGAATCGCTGAACCAGATAAATGCAAGAGCTACGGCGAACGAAGCCGCGAACCTTATAACGTATTCCTGATGAATCTGCAATCTTGAAACAGCGAAATTTCCGATGCGGAGCACGCTATCTACCCGGTTGAAGCTGTAGAGAAGCAGGCAAACCCGGCGAATCGATGTTCAAAGGAGACAGAATCGAGAACCGCGAGACAGATCAATCTTTTTCGAAGCCGCTCGAAAGCAACGATGCGAGAGTGCGAAGCGAGGACACGAAAAACGAAAGGTAGGAGAAGAATTATCCGGCAAACGCGATTTCAATTTCCGAATATCCGACTGCAAGTTTCCAATGCGATTCTACCGAAAATCCATATTTTTACTTCTTTCAAAATATTTGATTCTCTATTCTTCCTACGCTGCAAAAAATTTCCAACTTTGTCGTTTGTAAAAATATGTGATATTTTCGTGGAAATTGAAAATATTCGATATCGAAATTCGCTCCTCTATATGTATTAGGCTACACGAATAGGTGGTATATCTACTGCTTAGTTGGCGAAATACTAGTCACATCCGTGGCTAACCGCAGGAGAAATTAGATATCTGCCGTAACCATCGTACCATAATTATTTCTCTAACGCGACGGTATCGCCCTAACATGCGACGGGCAAAGGAAGAAAGACATTATTCTTCTTAACGCGAAACCCCTTACCTAGTTCGTATATTTTATGCATTCGCAGGATCGCTGCGCCCGTCCTAAGTAAATTTCTGCGAGTATTCACCAACCAAAATGTTATCCATTCAACGAAAATCTAATTTCTCAGTCGATCAAAATACGTTGGTTTTGAATGGCGAGCCATCCTTCCCAACTACTTTTCTTTCGCAAAGTACGCAGGAATCGATTGATAAACCGTATACCGATCCTAAGTAAATTTTCTCGTGCGGTACCTAATCCGCGATCCAAAGTAAAATTCAATCCGCTATACCGAGGCAACATTCTAATTCTCCATTTGTAATTCGGTCTTTTAAACCGGTTCCAGATGAATCAACATCGTTTCTTCTTTCAAAAAATTCATAGAGACAAAGCAATTTCCCATTTAAATTTGTTTCCCACTCTTTGCAAATGTAAATGTTATATAGAGAATTTACTTTTAATAGAAATGAAAGAACATCTAAAAAAAAAGAAAGAAGAAATCGCTGAATAAAGAAATCATTATTTTCAAAAGATTTACAATATAAATGACCAGTCATGTAACTCCTTTTCCCCTGTTTAGTAGCTTAATAGAATCATATGCAACGAAGCGTTCTGAATTATAATGGAACGGGACCACCAGTCGTATGATTCTAGCACCTTACGAGTGCATAAATGTTAACTAACTGTAATAGTCGTGGATGATTATACCAAATAAAGAAACCACATTTCGTATTTCAATAAGTCTCGTAAGATCATGAAACTCCTTTTACGCCCACAGAGATCAGAGGTAAATCGATCTGTATGGCCTTCTATCTCCTCCCAAGTCCTATCTTTTCGTCGTCATGTTGCTCCGTGCAATCGATAGCAGTGTCCGCGCGCAGAGTGCACGAAGTTAAACATTATTATCGATAGTGGTCCCCTCATCCCTCGTTTCGTTGCGTCTAGCGTGCAACGTTAATTGGTCGTGCACGTACATCCTGTGGGTTTATGGCTAGAAAGGCGTCCGCTCGCTGTCCTTGGCGAGTCGCTCTCACAACTGTTTCCCGACGACAGCGTCCTCAACGAACCGTGTTTCACGGACTTATTGTTCCGGGTTGATGCGACCGAATCGCAATTAATCGTTACTGTTGCGAACAATATTCCACGAATTCGAATTGTATACTGTTGTTATTGTTTAACCGCGTTTCGGGCCGCAGTCGAGCAGAATGCGGTTTGCCTGGCGCGAAACTAATTACCTCTCTTTTCATGGTACTTTAGAAATAATACGAGAACGTGTACGGAGTGCTAGAAGTGCTAGAAGTCGTAAGTTAGTGGGAAAGATGTTCGGTTTTTTCAGTTCAGATCTTAAGATCTTGAAGTGTTCTTATTTAAATCCACGGTAGTTCCTTTCACGAAGTTGTATAAAAGAAGTTGCTGCGATAAATAATTTAATAGATTCCCTGGTGATAAATGAAGGGTGCAAACTTATCCGAGACCTTTGGGAAGGTATAGAACTCTTGCTAAATATAAAGATATACAGACGTTAATAGAGTTGCTCGTTCTTAATGGCGCACGAACATGCAAAGGGTGAATGCAATTAGATCCTTCGCAGTATTCAAATCGAAATATTCGTAGATTTATGTTTATGAGTTTTTGAACGTAAGAATATTACATGATCATAAACTAAAATTATATATAATATGCTGACATTGTGTGTTATAATAAAGAATATTATATAATACGTATCGTATAAATGAGATATTCACGTGCGTTGTCGTTGCTTGCGCGTTTAATTTACACGGTCAGTTATTGACCAATGCTCTAACCTTTATCGTTTGTCACCTTGCCTTGCAGCAAATGCAATTTGCCGAAACGATCATTGTGTAATATCAGCTGGAATGAGCTATGTACCAGAATGATGTTACCTGAACCAAGATCTAACCTCGTTACAATTTGCCGCGATCATTATAGGGCATCGTCGCTTCACTCGGATGCAACAGATGTCTCGCGAAAAGCTATGAATATATCATCGGTTAGCTCGATCCAATTAATGCGCTTATCCTGAAAGATTACGTATCGCGTAATTCCTATACCTACGTTGAATAATTGAATATCAAAGTAGTGACACCGAAATGCACAATGGCACATCATGGTGTCATAATCAAAGCTTTAATCTGTCGCGCGAATCGCATGTAATCTCCTTTGAACATATAATTTACAATTTAGATCTCTGACAATAAGACCAACACGTATGTCTAAATTAAATACTTTATTTCGGGAAATTTATATTACACTCGCCAAGTATTTGCGAGTTCTAAATTTACAATGTACACATGCTCAATATTCAACGAAATGCAAAAATATTCAACAACTTTGGACATCATTCATAAATGTATTGTGTCCATTATTCGAAACATTTCGAAATTTCATTAGTATTGTTACCAAGACTTGGCCATCGTGATTATATTAGTAAAGTTTTGGAACAAGTCCAACGATGTATATAAAAATCGCAAGACGTTCGTATAACAATTATGTACAAGTATAACAAGTATGACAATTTTATAAAATATATATTTGCAGTAAATATCAGAATAGTTTCAAATGCCGATGTAATCATGGCAGTCTTGTTTTATTACGCTAATGTAATTTTAAAATGTTTTATATGACACGTAGGACGTGAACAGAAAGCTTTTCACGGTATCTTCCGCGGTGCATGTCTTCAAATTAAATCACTTAATTTGGACACCCTGTATGCTCTGTGAAGTTGCAGTTAAATATGATGCAGGTCACCTGTCGACACGGTTGCACAGCAATGGTGAATTACACTTGCGAAGGATGCAGTTGGCAGCGAGGAAAGCGTATTCGACACGTTCTCGCGCGTGCTCTTTCGCGGTTCGCGGCTCGTGACACGAGACCTCTTGCCTCTAGTTAGGCCTTGGGACCTATAGCCTGGAGTTATTCAGTCCAGGCGTCGTTACGGGAAACAGAGAATGGGGTAAAATCTACTCGAAACCACCACCGCGAACAAAGAGAGACACCGAGTAGTTGAGCGACACGACGCGCATAAGTAGGAACACAATGCGTAGACGAACGTTAAACCGCCAACTAATTAATTTGCGGCGAGTAAAAACGAACAACGTTATTCCAGTCACACGCTGAATATATCGCAAGAGATGCTGGAAATAGAACAAAAATAAGACGAGCTTTTATAAAACAATGGGAGCGAAATTTTTGTTACTTAACACTGTGCAATTTTTAATTCTATTCGCTGTGGATCCGAGTTGGCATGTTTAGCTTATGTCTAATGACATGGATCAAAGCGAATCAGAAAGTTTCAAAATATTTCATATCGAACACATATCCTGCTGGTTAAAAACATTCGCCATTTCTTGATATTCCGTACAAATTGAATAGTTTTTACTGCTTTTGTCTTCCGACTGTTTTACTATAAATCTGTCAATTCGTTCATCGCTGTTGTTCAAATCCGTGGATTCTAAATGAGGTAAAGTTTTTTCAAAATTTTCCATTAAATGTAACTAACGAATGTCGTAATACCTGTGACCGGCGGAGTATGTGATCAAATATGATAAATGAAAGTTACTTGATGAGTTGCTACCATTCGCAGGAAAGCTTCAAAGTGTCGTAGAATAAATATAATTAGAATAAGAAACCCGTGAAACGTATTATCTCGTATCCACTGTGTTCGTCGTCCTCGAGAAACTTGTTTCGAGTTCCGGCCAGACGATAATAGTCGTCACGATGATTGTACGAAAACTTTCCGTGGATTTTTCGGTCGTGTTTTCAGACTTGGAACGAATGGGCAGTTTCGAAATTCTGCCAAACTTCCTGACAGTTAATTATCACGTTCTATCTCGATCACGAGCCACACTTTGGAAAACAAAACAAACAAAATACGACGCTCTCGATCGTCGAGCTCGCTGAAAACAACTACCCAGATTCTAAATTTAATCTTATTTATAGTTCTTACAGCTATTTACCGCGGGCAATTCTCTTTTTCCAAACGTGAGTTTAGAATTATCCAGCGAATTTGCATGTTAGGCGACAGCTCTCGGGCGCAGAGTTTATGTTGTTTCGCCGTGCAATTTTATCCGGGAAGAAATGTACATTGCCCAGGAACAACAGGTAGAAATTCCTAAACATTTTCTGCTTGTTTGAACGTACGTAATTTATAATCAAAATAGCTTTCTTGAATGTCTAAGAAAATTTTGTAAAACCTTTTTTCGAGAATAATATGATTTCATGAGACGTTCGTAGGATGGAGCGGTCGTAAAAGAAGCTAAGTAATGGATTTAATAAAGAAAAGTAAATTTCTACCTTTTGTCAATGTTTTCACGTGAAAGTTTATAGCAACACGTGACATGTTTCCCGCATGTTCCACTTTTTGACAAAGTAACGTTTCGAGATCGCCATTTTTTCGCGACATCGCGATCATAGTTCAATGCCATGTTTGTGGAACAACGAAATCAGTCTGAAACCCAAAACGTTAGTAAAAAACGACAATTGATCTTGTCATGGTAAAATGGAAATTGCTTTTAAAGAACCCGTAAATGTGGATCATTTTTCTAGAGGACTTCGATTGATATGAAACCTGACCTAAAATACGGTTCTCGACCATAAATATTCCCTTTGCTTGCACATCTATCATTCGAAACGAAACGAGGATGCTCGTGAATCTATTGTATGAAATCGAACAACGAGGAGCGAAATACGTGTCGTTAAAAGTGGCACGCGTGCGTTCGCGGGGATTCTGCTGGAGTCGCGGTCTGAAAGGACTTTGGTAAATGGCGCAATCTACCGCGCCATTTCCGACACCTGACGGAACAGTTGCACAGATAAGGCCGAAGGGGAACAAGGAAACATCGACGTGGGATATGACGATAACCTGCTACGTATGTGTTTCTCCGTGTCGTTTCAGGGAAAGGGAATGCAAAACACGAACTACAAACTCACGTTTAATAGGCAAATTACTTTCGGAAAGCTGAGATTTTAATCAAGACTACGATCAAGATAAAATTCAAAGGAGTTCTTCAGACAGACTACGTGCGCAATGGGTTTAATAACGATGAAATTTACAGCCGCTTTGTAGGCAATAAATGGAAGTCGGATCGTTATTAAAGTAACTAGAAGGCATAGTGTCTCGCGCACGCATCTTATCGCGATGGGAACTGTACCTGTAAGCAGAGTTTTCGAGGGATCTGTCTTACATTAATTTCGTTCCTTGGTACACAGAAACGACAAGCTCTCCTTTATCGTTCTCGTTATTTCGGGAGAATGAATCGAGAGCGTTGCAATGAAAAGAACGAACCGAAATTGAAGCGTTGATGAGATAACCAACCGTTGATGGAAATCTGCCTCCGAGCGGAAAGATATGTACTTCGATACGGGAAACTTTCATTAGGTTTTAATCGAAATTCAGGTTGCCTCAACCACGTCGTTTCAATACGCAGGTGTATCCGTGAAAATCTGCGTAGGAAGGTTAGAGGTTACATCGCGTCAAGTAACGTAACGAGAATGCATGATCCACAATATCGGATGCGACAGCGTTAATATCGCATCAAATACACGTAGCTGTTCTCCAACTTGTCTAACAGTTGCTCCTAATACGAAAGTAATCGAATCAACGAGCCACTGTTTTATGAAAATGTTTCGTGAATAACAACTTTATAGGAGAATTTTCGTTTCCCTATAGGCAGGACCTGACGTTGGGCAGGTCTATGGAAGTTTCATTAAGATTCGTTGAAGTTTCTGGGCAAACACAATGGTTGCGATTTAATATTTCACGAAGCTTAGGTAATTCACATGTTGCCCAGAGGAGTTTGAGAATGTTCCCAGCACAGACCAGCCGGTCAAAGCACCGGCTGTTTTCACTGACGCCTATGCGGGTACGTTGATGTACGTAGTTTGTCGAGCGATGCGATGAATCGGAGAACCTCGTTTCAGCGGAAAAACTATTAAAGGAACCCGTAGAGCGATGCTATCGAAATCGTGACGAAACTTTCGAATGTTCGCAACCTCTTTTCGATTCAACGCCGATACTCCGCGGAACAAATACTTTTCAAGTACCTGAACGATATATTTGAACTAATATTTTAATCTATAGGTATTTTGATCTAAAATCGCGTTTAAAATTCCGACGATAAGCAATCCAAAACATAGGTATGTACCTTACGAATCTTCCGCGTGTCAGGTCACGCACCCTTTGAAAATTCGTTTCAAACCTTCATCGTACACGGCCCGCGTGTTATTCCTTATCTTCCACGAACGCGACAATCACGTTCGAAAATCTGTATGAAAATTCACCGTACGAAGAACTTACCTGGACGCAAGCTTCTGAGAAAAGAAGAAGAGCGCGATGGCTCGGTTAACAGGTGAAAACCGAGTGTAGATACGGAGCGCGGGAAAGCGGCCTCTCGTTGATCCGCCGGTAACTCGTGTTCGACGGTGCAGTGATTTGATTCGGCCGGGTGGATGGGTTGTTCGCAACGAGTTCAGGAAGAACGTTCGAGCGGGTGATGATGCGTTCGATAGGTTCGGTCGAAGGAAGCAGGTGAACGTGGATCGTGTCCTAGGTGGACCGACTCGTTGCTAGACGAACACAGCGTTGCGGACGAGCTAGCTCTGTCCGGTACTTCGGCACCGTGCCGGGTACTATCCTCGATG
Source organism: Bombus pyrosoma (assembly GCF_014825855.1). NCBI lineage: Eukaryota > Metazoa > Arthropoda > Insecta > Hymenoptera > Apidae > Bombus > Bombus pyrosoma. The sequence goes on along the minus strand of NC_057772.1, from coordinate 3,231,279 downwards.
CTTTCAGTCGGCGTCTGCGCTCTTGTAACCTTCCGACCTTCTCTTCCACCTGCACACCCCCACCGAATACCCAGCGTATTTTAGACTGCAGCCGTGCTAGCTGCTTGTGTCGCTTCGTAGCCATCCGCTTCTGCTCGTCTGTTTCTCTCTCTCTCTCTCTCTCTTGCTCCTTCTCTCTCTACCTTTTCCCTCCCCGTGCACCTGACTCCCTACCAAGCGCTAGAGCACCTGATGCTGCACCTGAGGTAGTAGGGTCAATGCTTCCGCTCTCTTATTCGGAAGGGCACCAGTCGGAATAACCTGTGGACCAATCTACGAGCGAAGAGTTGGCGTTTCTCAGTGCTGGCGGTAATTACCATCGTTCATTCTGTGTTTGGGGAATATTTACTGGAAACTTAACGGTTGAACTTGCGGTCGCTGCGTGGATTAAATATTTGGGGAAGATTATACCGTGTGTGGAGACGCGCGAATCGAAGGTGAACTATGGGAATATTTGACGAGATACGTGTGTTTAAGTCGTTGAATAATTTGTAAGGTACGTAACGGAGCTACGTTTGTTACTCTTGGTATTTCTGACGAAGGCCCTCATCCTGATATTTGATAAATGATAATTCTGGTCTTTCTGGTTGTTTCATTAATCTCTATTTTGTCGACGATTCGCTAATTATTTAGATTATTATTACGGTCGCTTTTAATTTTCCTGTACACACGTAGCACGCGGTTTTCAACTGTTAGTTAACGTAATACTACAACGTCATTTGCTTTAAAACATAAACATGCCCTGGTTTCTCTTCTCTTCTTTTCCCCCTTTGACGATATACGCGTATGTGTATCCAGTGACACCCATGCTTCCATGAAAACCTTTTTCATATTTCGCTATCAAATAACATCATTCAATAAATACACGTTTCGATTTTAAAAATTACGACTCGATCTTTGGAACGTAACGTCTCGAAAGAAATCCTGATTGTCGGAGATACGGTGTTTATCTTGAATTTAAGGCCAAACCAAATATTACCATCATTTGCAAATAAACGGTATCGTTTATCGAAAAATCGAGATACCGAAACGTATCGACTTTCTAGCTTTCCTCGAGATATTCTATACCCCGGGGAACTCGTCTAATCTACGTTACTCGACATGAACCCGTCTCTCATGTCCAGCCTCTAAATAATAAATTCAAAGATTATCTATAAACCGATAGATTTTTTTGTCGTTTATACACCGATGGTAGTTAAGGTGAGCGCTTACAGTCGCGGCACGAATGAAATTCAACTCGTGTTTCGCGACGAGCTCGTTCGCACGCAGCCGCTACTCCATTTACGTAGACGAACTAATCAAACTTCGGTGGCGAGCGTAAAACGTGTCCATCCTCTCTGCTAAAAGACTCGTAAAACCGAACGATTCTCGCGGATAATTACACGTTCGATTTTTAAAACTTTCGTTTCGTCAAGTTTCTCTTGTTACGGTTGAATTCGAGTTATCGCCAGATATCCATCGCGTTCTTCGTTCGTAGACGAGTTTAGTTACCGTTCCACCCCCATTCTCCGAGCAGACTGGCATCGATGCACCTGAGACAGGGTCAATGTTTGTGCGCGCAACTTCGATGGGATTGGAGTTACTTCGCCGGTATTAGATGAATTCAACAACTAGGCGTAGCTCCAGCGAACAACGTCACGATGGTCATTCAATTTTACCAACTCGTCGAAAGTTTTCCAATTTTACGTTTGCGGATGGTCGGGATCAACGGGCGTCGTACGGTATTTATACCGAGTAAGCTATGCGTAACTCCACTCTCTTCTTCTGCCTGTTTGTTTTCGAAACTAATGCAGAGAAGAATATATTTTTTCGCCGATGTATCTCATTTTCTTTCGTCTCTTGTCACTGCCTCTTTCGTGTTTTCCTTTCGACGAGATCGAGCTTCGCGAGTTTATCTTGCAACCCGTGGCTCGGTAGGAGAAAACATGGAAACTCGCGAAAGGGTCGAAAGCTCTTTGGATGTTTCTGACGGATGGATCGTTTGAACAAGCGACGACTGAAATCGAGCTGTCTTGTTTTCTTGGATTGTCCAATGAAAAAGTCGACGTTGACAAGTATCAGGGATCCACTCTGCAGAGGGAGAATGAATTTCTTTCGCGTTTTTAGCCCGTTTCTTACGTGGTCGTCCCGACACGTCCGACCGCGTACGTACCTATACTACTTGAATTCACATCCGACAATCTGGCAACAGTGAAACACAATCATTTTTTATTTAAAGAACGACTGTTTACTTTAACGAGATCGAGATGGGCCGATGAATGCTCCAAAGAGCGAAACAGTAAATTAAACAAGTTACGACAGTTAATTCTCGATAAAATCTCCGAAATTTTTAACTACATTTTACACCAAATAAATTAATTAAATATCCTAATTATCGATGATAGAATTGTCGTTGTGGACAGGTAGAACTAATATTTCTCTTCTCTCGTGAAATATCATCAGAATCCACTTCTGTCTGATAAACAGTTAATTATAATGAAATTTCAATTAAACCGTATGCATGATTGGCTTTAGAGGTTACCGCGATACGGAGATATTAATTATGAAATTTATGATGCCGTGTCATTTCCAATAGCTCCAAGTATTTCCTGCAACACGCTCTTCTCGTTGGCCAGTTAATGGAGAAATAATGTCGATTTCTTTATTAAACATCGCACTTTTCAAAGCTATTCGAAATTTTCTACTATAAATTTTATTCCAGTTAGAAATTCGCAACCGGAAAGACGCAATAAAATTGCCTGCGAGCGTCAACTTTAGAATTTTCAAATACGAATAAACATTTACGAACTATGACGAATACGGATCCGTTAAAACTTCGTGGCGAGAGTAGAAGCTCGGTTTTTCCGAGCGAAACTTGTAAATAAAACCCGTGCTATTTCATAGAAAACATCATCCAATATTTGAGACATTCCGCTACATTTATCTTCCATAGATCTAGAAACACCCACGCGCTTTCTCGCATCGCGTTCAATCTGAAAAACAGGGTCGCGCCGTGTACTTACCACGAAGAGGCTCTCAATGGCGGAGAACAATCGGCTGGCTTCGTTGGAATTAGGACGAAATAAAATTTCGAGCGCGTTCGCCGGTCATTCGACCGTCCGTCCAGCTGCACGAAATTCCAGGAAGACGAGAAATTCCTGGATACCTGACTCGACGCAATCTCCACTGGATTTCTCGAAGGCGACGAGAATCGTGCGTCCTTAAAATAATTCAGAGTGTTTGGTCGTTGATCGCGTTGAACCCTTTCGTTTGCGGAAAGGAAACGTGAATAATTCATTTCGTTGGGATTCGGACTAGTTTCTCTTGTTTCTTGGTTCCTATCGGCCAGTCGAGTATCGGCCGCACCCGACCCAAGACGAATCGAAGGATATTTTATTTCCCGCCGCCTAGGGCTTTTATCCTGCGTCGTAATTTCATCATGATTGAGCGGAAAATGCCAAGGTCTACGATATCTGGGAAGAGGAGGGCTAAATGATACGCGGCTAATTTTATGATCGAGGCTTAGGCGATATATGTTTCATTTAAGGATTATAAGCGGCTTCGAAACGAAGGTCGATCGCGTAGTTTCAGAGTATTAACGTGTAATAGTTATTGGCCTTTTAAGGTGTGTGTATATAACCTATCGTTGAGCTTTTGCGAGTACCCGTCGGATCTCCGACTTATGATTCCATGAGCTACGAGAGCAGAGGATTTTAAAACGGGACGGTTTCGAGTGCGTTCGAATGATAGTCGTTAGCTTTAAAAAGCGAGCGTAAAAACGCACGCGAATGCTCGACTTGCTTGTTTTTCGTACATAATCGGGAAAACTGTAAATGGCTTTTTGCTGCGGAAGAGTGCTTTCTCGTTTCATCTACTTTGCCTGTAACCGCGCGGCAATTTTTAAGTAATTATTCCTTTATTTCTGACTGTCAGGAACATGATACATTTACACTGTACATGTGAATGTGTGTGTAAGCGTCAGAGGGCGTCCAGGCCTTAGTTGGGACAAAAGACGATTGGCAGCCGTTAGAAGCATCTGGAAGAGTCGGTTGACAACAAGCGTGCGTGCAAGTAGGTTTTCGAGGTCTTCAGAGTATAAGATGTATGTATAACTGTTGTGTGCTAAATAAAATAAATTATTTGTATTTCCGAATCCCTCCTACATCTTTACACTGACTATGCGCCGTAAACGTGTATGGGGCACAATGTATCGCGCACAGACTGTATGAATAGTGGATGCGTGCTTTTTGTAACACGTGATCAATGAACCTTGAGCTTTTTCCACCGTACCCTGTAGAAGCGTGCTGCACTTTAAGGTACTCGTTATTCATCTGTTCAGCGTGCGTGGTGTTTTAGCTGAAAGAAATATCGTGTTAAACATCCGTGTTGCTTTAGGATATTAGCGGAAATTGACGAGATGTGTGGAAGAGTCAATAAATCTGAAAAATTAACAGATTCGTTATATGCATCAGGTTGATCAGGTTCCGTCGTAAAATTTTATTTGTATTTATATTTATACAATTTCATTAGAAATTTTTCGTGAATTATAGATTATTGATACGCGCATTTTAGCTGAATATTTATCATATATCGAAGCTTTAATTAAAACAACGAAACATGCCGGTCAACCCGCAGTAAAATTCAATTTTTGACGAACATCGAGTCTCGAGCATCTTCGATTTTTATTTTCATCGAATCTCTTTCGTTCGGAGGGTCAAGCTTGAAGATGTTATTCGAGCGATTAATTTCCAAATTTTGCCCAATCTCGTAATGTGAAAGGAACTCGTAGTTTGTTCGTCAGCATGTAATGGAACTCAACGTTCGGTATGCCTTTCGTCCGGCGGACACGCCGGTGAAATCGACACGCGATAGAATGGAATTTCCAATCTCCTTTCATCTTCGGATGAAATCAAGTCTCAAAAGCGGCGCTTTCGTGCGTTGATCTTGCAAGCTTGTCGACCGAGTCACGTGTACCTATCGTTCTCGAACCTCAACTATTCGCCTGATTCTCGCAAAATATTTCCCATCGACCTGTTAACCGATGCTCGATTAAGTTAAAAGTCTAATTTTCACCGCACAAGAGGCTCACGAAAATATTCCAACACTTGTAGATTTTTATGAATATATTACGCATGTTGTACGACACGGACTGAAATATTATTAGTACCATAATGAGACTCGACTATTATTATTATGATGGCAAAGTTTGAAACAAATCTGAAATTATTCGGATATGTATATAAAAACTACTACAGGATTTTTTTGTTTATTTAGAAATATTAGAAATTAGGGTTTCCAATGATTTCGATTCTATATGACAAGTTTATTGATCGATAGATCTATTTACAATGGATTAAACAGGAAACGATTGTTATTTAACGTGAACTGAAAACCGTAATGTGCTATAACTAAGATACAACTAAATGGTTAATTCAGAGATCACAACTAACAGTTTACAACTCCATTCGACTCTCACCACTCGACTCTCAACTCACGACTACTTCACTCGACTCTCACCACTCGACTCTTCAAATAAAAAAACTGCCAGATAAAGACCAGCCGTTAAAACTGCCCCTTTTGGCCTAACGGCACGTAGACCTTCTCGCAATGTTGTTTATGGTTTACCCGATATTTCTTAGGCTATTTGTCCACGATGCTACACTACGAAGTATTTTTATCCAATATCTTCTACTGGTTGTACCTGTAAAATGGATTTCAAAGAGCTTTTCGAAGATAAAAGTGATACAATTTTCGTCTGACACACATTTTTCGATGATATCGCGAAGTTACCTGAAAGAAGCACAGGATAATAGAAAATAACGTACAATACATTGTATAATGTAGTTTTAGTTAGAAACATAAAATTTGCCTTTGAATTTCCTTTAAAAAAGCTTTTGGCCAGCCCGACGCTTTCGTCTCGTACGCCAGTGTACGATCGGTGGCACGAGCCTACGCTATAATCTTGTCCGCCACATTTTTGTACGACTCAAAGACTACAAAGAGAAACGTTCGCTGCGATACAAATTGAACGCAAAATGAACTTAATGCGAGGCCAAGTTGGCCCCACGAGGACACGCTTTGATTTCCACCATTCACCGACTAAATTCTCCGTGAAACAAGCCACGTGGACTCGATTGCCCCGTGTTATTGCCGGTTACGACGACCCCATTCTTTTCTATCGTTATCTAGGAATAGAGATTCTCTTTTGCGAAATTGGTCCTCGCCCTGCTCGAACGGACAAAAACGAAAGAGGGTGTGTTTATTATACTTATCGTGAAAAATCAGGAAGTTAGACCAGTATTTTCGTCCACTTTGTACGTTGCTCAACAGCTGCAGGATATTTATGAGAATTTTTCGCGAAATTCGTTCTCTGTACGCTTTATATACATTCGGCAAATCGAGTTAAAATATCACAGGAAACAAACGGAATGAAAATAACGCCAAAGGGCCATCCGAAAAACGTTTCCTGCGACCGGAACGCGATGCACACCGAATCGGAAAACATGAATAGAGAAAATGTTACCAGCCATTTACACGATTCCACGAACAAAGAGTTGAACGTTCTAACGAGTGATTCGAAATCACCGTTCTACCGAAAATACTTGAAGTTTCTGCGGAAATTTCTGTTTTCTGACACGCGAGCGCGCGTGAAACGTACGACGCTGAGCTTCGTGTCAGGATCAAAGGCTATACACGAGAACCACGCCACGAAGAAAACGCCATTCGGAATTCCACCCTTACTTGCGAGAAACTTTTCTCTTTAAAAACATCCACCTATATATGGTCAGATGTGAAAAATTTATCGACAAATATGGACTACTTCTGTTACCACAAATCGTTTCTAAATCGCTATATGATGGTTATACGAAGGATTATTTAACGCTCATGGGACTACTGGTGATAATAAAAAACGAAATCGTGTCAGCTTGCTCGTTTCATTCGAACCTATTAATTCCCGTTTAGTTTTTAATAAAAGAACAGCGTTCTAGCTGAATCGCGTGAGTGAAGCTTTTTCGATCGCCGATGAAAATCGACGATTTTAAAACGTTAAATTTTTCATTTCTCTACTTTTCTATGTCTGTAGAAAAGTAGATATTACTCCGCTTCGTATTTCTATGCAAAATACGGGCGAATTGTTTTTGACGTAGAGAAACTTTCACGCCTGTCGAAAGTGGTAAATTCGAAAGTGCGATAGAAGCACAGTTGAATGATATATTATAGTTTGCACGATTGAACTTTTCAAAAAAATATGATCGTAAAAGGTCAGCCGCGAATGCCAATCACACACGTATCAAAACAAAAATCCATTCGTGAAATTTATTGGTTGAAAGTTTTACCCGTTCGGAGACACGTTTTCAATTGTAGCAATAGAAAGCTCTCGTCCTCGTTTAAACTCATCCGGACTCATACGCTGGGTCGGCGTACAATGGCGGCCAAGTACTTTGACCTGAACTTACAGCTTTAAGTCGGGCTTTCGCTGGCTCCTTGTAAGGGTGTAACGATTCCCGGATTTTCTCTCTCTCTCTCTCTCTCTCTCTCTCGCCAACTCGGAGGAAACGTGACTCTGATAAACGTGTCTCCCAATAAAATCTGTGACATGAGAAAATCGTTGCGGAGTACGCAAGCGTGTCGTACACGCGTTGCGTAAAACGCGGAGGGTCTTCGTTTCTCGTAACGCTCCACCAATGGAATTACACTGTCATTCATCTTTCGCGTGAATTCTGTGGACGCGCGGATCCTTGACTGATATTTATGTATGTTTGAGCAAAGTGGAAAATGGGAAAGGATTCTCGAACTTCGATAAGAATCTAAAACTTCACTTTGCTAATTAGAAAAATAGAGTTTGGGGGGTGTGTTTTATAAAATCCTAAAATTTAATAAGCAATTAGCTTAGAAAAAATGAAAGGTTCAAAGTTTATAGCAAGAGCAACATAAATTTCTGGCTCGTAATTTATATAACTCGTGATTATGTTTTGTGCCCGACTACCTTGATTAGCGAAATGAAGTCGTATAACAACGATAAATTTTGAAATTGCTTCTCGAGATTATTGCGCAATGGTCATGTGATAAAACTGTTATTGCATCGAGCATCTCGCCGCTTTATGAACTACCACTTTGATCAGGATAACATTTGTGTATCGTTGAACTGCGGTGATTTACGTTCTACAGTGAATACAGTGTAGACGCGTTTGAATATCATTGATAATGGCGTTTTCCTATTCATAGTCGGAATAGCGTTAACGGTTTTATTGCGATCCTGATAGTACTTCATAACATTTCGCATACGATCAATGGGTCAAAACTAAACCTGTCGCGTATTATTTCAAAACATAATCAAAGATCGATTCGATCTATGGAACGTACATACGGTGATTATATGTAGAATTTCGTTATATTATTGAAGCGCAGGATACAGTTTCAGAATCGCAGATTCTGAACAAAATCGAAGTTAAAAGAGATCCCCCCCCCCCTTTATCGTATGGGTGAACCAATCTTCATTTTTTCAGTTTCCTCGCCTCACTCCCTCGACGTTCATTCGAGAACCTTGTGCCGCTTCGATGAAGCAGTTCCGGGTGCTTTAAATATTTGACGAGCTTGCGTGTGTTCGTCGCGTTTCTATGTAATCTCGTCTTGTTCAGTCCGGTGCTATCGATGAAGTTTTTGAAAGGGAAGCGCGGTATTAAAGCCTATTCGCCAAAGGCCGTCTCTGTCGTGAGAAGTAATTTCCGGATGAGCGAGGAACGAGGAGAGAGAAAAATGATGGAAAAGGAAAGAAGAGGAAAAAAAGAGGCGAATCTCTTTATATTTCCAGTCCGTTACAGATTTTCCACAGACGGTTTTGCATAAAATCACGGCTGTAGGATCTCGATTTTTAGAATCAGACCGCGTCGTCGTGTTGGATTCACGGAACATAATTATGCGTTTGTATGACGCCTAACTAACTGCACAATAGGGGTGGCGTGATAGCTCGACCTGCGGCCTCGTTCCGTGTTGGTCGTTGCAGCGAACGTTGAAACCTGTTGCAACCGACTGAAACGACCTAATGTTCTCTACTCCCAGTTGAATCCATTTACTTTTCTTCCTTTTTCCTCGATTTTGTTTCGCTTCCACTAAGCGACAGGGAATCAGCTCTTCCTGTCCTGCCCGGTCTACGATTTATTTCCCGATTCTGTTGTGATCTCTTCCTTTATATCGCTCTAATCGTACAATATTTTCTTGTCTGTTGTGGGGTACGATAAACTCTGAGATAATACAGAATATTTCTTGCGTAAATATAGATATTATCGATTAACCAGGCAATACTGCACGTGATTTAATAACGACACAACAGTATAACATTGTTTGGATGTTTACTGACATTTATCTAATATAATATAATGTAATATAAAATTAATACAATTTAGAATTAATAAATTAATTATTAGAATTAATAAATAGAACTGATGTCCACTAACAGACTAGAATATAATGTTAAACGTATAGCGTAAGATGAAACGATTATTGGCAGCGGTCGTTATTAAGCAATTATTAAACCAGTTAATTAACATTACTCCGACACGGTATTAGTATCCGTCAAACTACACAACTTCCTTGAACAGGCTATTGTATCGTGTCAGTGAACCAGCGAATTTACTTCAATAACAGGTTCCGAAGGCTTTGTGTTCCCATCAGAGAAGCGTGTGACGCGATCGCCGTGTTGAAAATCGACGAAGAATACAAGAGGAAAAATTTGCCACGGGAGGAAAACAGAATCGACGAACAGAAACGAAAACAAACGTCGCATCGATTTGATCGTGTTGTCAGTTGTCCTAACTTGGAAGTCGTAGGAAGCGCGCGTCGAGCACGAAACGGGAATGCAACTGACTCGATAACTTCCTGGAACATTGTCGGGACGGAAACACCTCCGTTCCTCGCTGAGCTGTCCTTATTAGGGTCGGCCACCGAGCACAAAGGCTTCGTTGAAAAGTTTTCCGCGGGAATCGAAGGAACGTCCGGAGAAATTTCTCAGAAGTAAGCTGATTTTCCGTAACGCTCTTAAGGATGTAACACTCTCGCCTTGAGTGTAACTCAACGAAAATACCATTAGAGGATCACGAAGTCGATTGATGAAACTATTTTAATTGAGCTTGCTGTAATTAACGCATCCTCTTGAAAATTTGCGTGGATTTGAATCATCCTTTTTCAGACGGAGGTTAATATTTTTATTTACTTTTTAATTCGTTTAAAGCGTAAATTCGTACGAAAAGGTGAAACGATAGAAACTATAGTATTCCCGTTTCGAATATAAAAATTTCACGGTCTACTGCTCCATAATGAAGACAATTAACGAATAAGGAAATTAGGAAAAGTTGAAGGGGCGTACGAGCCGATTGGTAATTAGTGAAATTTTCAATCAGAATTATTGTCAAACTGCACATTCGTGTGGTAATAGAATTCGACGTGATGCACAGACTTAAAATTGATCCTGATTGTATACATGTCACAAACCCGATTGAATATCATGACGGCACATTCGCTCGTACGCTGTCAACTCCCGGCTCTCTGCTCCCAATCGAATATTCTCGTTTGCCGTGTCAATCCCGCTTTGTTTACTTGATTGTCAGGGCATAATAATCAGACAAAGGTAAAAGTAACGAAGTTCGGATGTTAATGGTGGTTAAACGTGCTTCATGAACTATATTACAGCTATTCCCAGTAGTAATCGGTCAAATTATATCTTTCGTTTCATTTCGAAAAACGACATTTACACGAAATTATCTCCAGACACAAGTTACTTTAGCGGTATTTCTTTATTATTTCGCCATCGATTAAAATATTTTGTTGAGAAGAATAAGCTCGAATAACCTTGAATTCGCACGTACCGATCCCAGATCATCCTTATTTTAATATTCTTCCAACGTAACATAGTTACCTTGAACCAACCTGGCCTGTCCGTATGTACATTATCGCACACGTATTTGCTAGAGCCGTACAACAAGTTTGTTTGTTTTTCGAACCCGGTTCGAAATGAAATTTCCTCGGCAAACTACTCATAAAATCTCGTTAATTTTCACGTCATCGTATGAGAAAAAAATGTCACCCCTATGAACGATACGCTAATGGCGCGAGCGGAAGTAATCCGGCATTAATTTTCTTCCTCGTGAACGTCCGTCCTTTTCTACCCTCGATGGCAACTGTTAAATAAGATTACGCAATAAATTCTCCACTGACTCTTCTTCTGTATTTGTCGTTTATACGTGCAGAATAAGATCGTCAATTTAATTGAATTTTCGTCAGCTCGTGATGAAATTCGAGACTCATTTTTTTGTTTCTTTTTTTTTCTTTTTTCCCTTCGCGAAATGTTTTATGAATTTTTCTGAAAGCGAGAATCGGTGGCGTTCTTGTTTACACGAAATGCATCATTCTTTTGTACGGGATTACGCCAACGCGTCGTCGTCATAATACGTTATAAATCCAGCGACATTGCTCGCCTTTGCATCGCGTGGGTATTAAGTAACGGCAAATGCACGTTCGAAGCATAGTTGATGCAATTATAATGAAACAACACCGTATCATAAAATATCTGTGCATCTGGTGACTGATGATAGAAGCTACGAAAGTATTAGAAGTAGCGTGAGAACGACAAAATTCAGGAATGCTCGACAGGCGAAGGATATTCTCGTATAATTAAGGATCCTTCGAAACTGGTGAACACGCTCGAATTTTCGTAATTAAACGTTGCTCGTGACACATGTTCTAAACACTCCTGCGCGCAAATATTGATTTAAAATTATTCTGTTTTGGCGAGTAAGAGACACGTACGATGTACGTGTCCGAAATGTCCGATCAAATTTTCGTTAGGACGATGCTGGTCGATTTTCGACGAATATAAAGCAAGGGATGAAATTCATTTACATTTAACGCGGTTGCAACATAGGGTTGTTTAAAGCGCAGATCCCGGAAATAGGTCGTCGTCAAATCGAATCTATTCGCGAGTCGAACTCATGAAGCGTGTCGAGACGTACTTAGCGGAAATTCAGCGGAAAGAACACTTGGCATCGATGAAAGTTCGAAGAAAGAAAATGCTTTTCGTCTTGCGTCCACGTGTCGGACCAACCTGTATTCAAATAAACGGAGAAACGATTTAATAAAATCGAAAGCGGGGGAAGATATAATGCGAGAACTGGAGCGTGAAAAGCTCGTTTTAAACTCTCTGGAAAACAACCATAAATATGCGACTCGACCGTGGTTCGCACGAGCACAAATAAGTTTCGTTTCTACTCGCAGGATATCCTGGGTATGCAGGCTAAATAAGAATCCTCGCGGTTAAGATTTGCATCCGATGCGCCGCCTAATTATTTAATTTCACGTCGATTTGGAAAACAGTTTCAGAAATTTCTTACATCGAATTTGAATGTACCAATTTTCTCAGTTGAATTCTTATCCTCGTAATGTTAGTACGGCCAGTTGTAAATTTGCAGGATTTCGTAATCTCGATTGAGAAAAGAGAAGATAAAGACATTAATCCAAAATGCAAATGATCCATTGTTTTCTAGAAATTCCATTTAGTGTGGCACCATCTATAAAATAAATACACGCGACAAGTATCTGTATCTCGCTGCTGTTCAATGGAGAAGATTACGTGCCCTTTGAAAAGTGACCCGAGATCCAACACCCTCTCTTTAAAATTACTCGGCTACTAAAGAATGAAAGTTCTCTCAGCTTGGCTATTACCCTGTGCAAGTTTTCAAGAAGCTTCAGCTTCGAGCCAGCAAAAGACCGCGTTCCCGATCGATTATTACATAATACTATGGTCATTAATTCTTAGCATCGATAGTCCTCGATTACATAACTCAACGTGATCGTAAACAGATTGTTTACCACGTTCCATGTCGAAACTCAAGTATAGAACTCGCTGGAGTACGCTAATTAAATTTAATTTAACGATAGGCAGATTACTCACGTGACGCAAGTGTATTCGGTCGATTGGTTCGGAGGGAAGGGTAAAGTCCTGCTCTAGAAGTTTTCATGGCAAGCTTGCGGGATCCACGGAATCCACGGTCGAGAGAGGAAGGATTATTGCTTAGATTTACGGAGACAGTCACGGATTTACGGCGCCTGCTCGGAATTTCCATCTGGTCTTCCGGCAAATTATCCCTCGATCGAGGTTCGATGCACCATTGTTCCTGGTTTCCTACCTGGAAATATTGATAAACAAACGCTCCTGCATAAGCTGAGCGTTAATTAATTGCGCAACGAACGTTAGTAATCGGTTAATTCCTCGGCTAGCGTTTATTAACAGCGCTGATCATCGAGCATACTGAACTCGATGCGCCGTTAAAACGGTGGTACGCTGCTCGATTTAGACTATAAAGTTATTTGTAGTTCGAATAGACACTATTTTAGTTGACTCTGTATTAATTCAGAGTATCTGGATAATAGTCGATGTTCTAAGGAAACGAGGTCTGATTCCAAAAAAGTCAAAGATCTTGAATATAAACGAATAATTATTTTCTAAATTATTTATTTAAAATTCTTCGTCGTGTTATTATACCGTCAAAGGGTTAATCCAATTCTCCCTTCGATGCACTGCTATCCGGGATACCTTTTCATTTTAGATTCTTCTCAGCAAAGTACAAAAGTAATTGGACCGAGGGTAATCGCAAAGACAGCGTAGCACGACACGTTGTTACGGATACTGTCATGATCTCGTTAGAAATTCATGATTTTGTTTGTTCAATTGCATACACATATAACGAGCCGAACAATAGACATACTGCAAACGTATGCATGAGTTTTTCACACGACAAATACATATGCATGCAGCCGTTCCAATGTATCCACACGACATGTCGCCCCGGGTAGATTTGGAGATTGATTCGCGAGGTTATAAATATCGAAGTTTGAATAACGCGTTCGCTATTTCAATTCAACTACTGGCTCGTTCCACCAATTTCGAGGACCATAGCTTTACGAGCATTCGTTTGCGGTGTTTTTTTTCATTAACGGATCAATCAAATGACACCTACAAAGTGAACAAAATATCAGGTTGTCCGAAAAATTTCTTTTGTTTTATGTGAAAATAATAGACGCGCAACGTTTTTTCTTTTATATTATTTTGTCCAATTTCGTACGATCCATTTTATTCTGTTGAGACAAACACCGCGACATTTCACAGACTTGGTTTCACGTTTGTACGAACGTGCACCGTTGTAAAAAATCACGTTTGCGAAAGAAAGACACTTTTCGAACGATCTAATATTTATCTCGAAGAACGCATTGCTGTGAAGTAGCAAAAATTTCGCTTCCCTCCTGCTTCGAACTTTATCTCTATGATACAAATTCGTCGTATGCTTTCATTAAAAAATGATGTACAATAATTATACTTAATGATCGAAACCTGGTATCTTTTCGATTTTATCATTATCAAGAATTTCATACCTCAAGCTTTAATTCGCTATTCGCTATTAATCATTAGCGACACCGTTAAAGACGTTGCTTCATTAATTACAAAACCATAGAACGTTCTTTTCATTTTACGACAGACTGTGACGACAAAGATCTCTTTTACTACCAGTTCATCGGTCACCGTGATAATGAATCTTCCTTCTTTCCCGGGGGGGGGGGGGGGAGGGTGGAAATAACGCAGGTAAAGAGATATCGTTATTGCGTAAACAAATTACTGGAACGTTAGATTTATTACGGAACCCATATTTTTGGATCATTGTACTCGAATTAATCTTCCTCTAGAGAATAATGCGATCTGTCGTTGCCCAAATTAAAGTTTCTCGACCGATTTATCTAGCGGGAAGTAGGTAAATTTACAGGTAACGTGGAGGAACAATCACCGTGTTCGACTCACGGGCCGAGAAACTTTCGACGTGCACCGGTTAAGCATACTTCGCGTCAGTCCTTGAGAGAAACTCGGATTCCTGCACTCTCAACCTTTCGATCCTCGAAACTGCTTGCGAAATCATTCGAGTCTCGTCGTGTAGACGATTTCGAAGCTGTCGTATCGTATTTTCAGACACGATTTCGCCGTTATTCGCGTTTAGACGTTCGTTGTGAATATTTCAGAACGCGTTAAATTGAAAAGATTCCTCTTGTGTCAAGGGTGAATTGTATCTGTACAATACAATTTGCGTTTACTCGAGTCTTACACTTACGTGTTTGATCAGGCTGATTGTTTCGATAAAATATTGTTCGAGGTACAATAGAACAGCATTTATTGGATAAATCTTATTTAATACACGATTAAACGAAGTATCGATCGAATCCACTTATGGATATGAATTCCAATTAGTTAAACGAGAAATCACACACATGCATAATGAAGAGAATGATAGCGGGGAAAATTAGTGGACTCCCGTTACGTTGTTACGTGTATTCAGTGACCATTGTTTAAAATGTCATGGCCTATGCTTATCGCGTAAATTCGAAAAGATAGTTGATCCTTACCGACATCAAGAATATTAATTAAATGGAACCTTTTAGAGGAAGAATTAAATAAAATCTTTTAGAATCTTGAATTGAATATTTTTATCCAGCATCTCTCTTGTTGTATACGTACGAGTAATCTATTCTACTCATGTTCATAATGAAACCTTGTGTGAATAAAAACGTAGACTAAATTAAAGCGCGATATACCTGAGAATCGATTGAAATTCAATTGATCGAGATGCAAATGATATTCACCTTTCTCAGAGATCTCTTCAATATCTATCAATCAACTTCGTTCCGATGAAACATGACTCGCAGCCGATAATGATTGTTTAATCTTCCAGCGTATTTACAATTTAAAAGTCTCCTACCTAGTCAATTTCTCACTGCCATTTCGGTAATTCCAGAGATTGTCAGATGTTACCGTTTTGTCATTCGAAAAGTTTCCCAATCTTCGTCCATCTTAATAACATTCGAGCCCTCGAACGAGATAATAATCTCTCGGTACAGTAACTACAGCATAAAATATATGAAGTACAAGTGCATTCGTGGAATACAGGTTTTCATTCGCGGATACGAAACAGGAATTTCCTACTGCTTTAGTTCGAATTCTGCTAGGAAATGACATTTTACGTCTAATTTCAACAAAACTTGAAATTATGAAAGCTATGAACGGAATTCGTAGTATTACGAATTACCATGAGAATCTTGTATTCGCTTTAATCATAGAACTGACGTAAATATACCGTTCGAATAAGAGAAAGCGAGGACGGAGAAGGAATCTCATTCTCCAAATTTCTTATATCAAAAAGACAAAATCGTCCTATTTCCTAAAAAAACGCACCGTGATAACTGTATAGGAATTCTTTGAAAAATTACCAATTGGTTATTTCGACTACTCTGTTAATTTTAACGTTAAGTTTCGAAAGCATTTGCAAATTATTGTGTTAGAAAAATTTTACTCTGCGATCGTGCGATATTTCGCTAGATTCCTGAACATTCGGATTGCGCTCGTTGGATTTTTTGATAGTAACACGTGTACTGCATAGGGCAGACTTGGTTGATTAATAATAAACGCATCGCGAGTTGCTACGAGCTGTCAAAACGACGGACCATTAGCGTGAGTCTGGTAAACTGGCAAAGTGACGAACGTGTGTGGCGGTTGGTTGAATTAATAGATGCCGCGATACACGTCAGTCTGTTAATGCAATCTATGTACGAGCTCGTTACACATACTTGCCATTCTCTTGCATGCGCACGTACACACACGTGTCCATGACAACGCTGATAACAGTGAAATTTCAATTAAACGGAGACCACGTTGATCTGTTGTAAACATTCGTTCGTTTCATCCTTTACGTAGAGAATATCGAAACATCGCGTTATACTTCATCTCGAGTTGTTTCAGCAAAGTCTCTTTCAATCTAGAATATTATTAGAACCTATAAACTCTGTCCTAGTTGCTAAAAGAACGTTTTATATTTTGTCTTCTTTTCGGACTTAAGGACACGAATTTTTGTATTTTAAATACTCGTACTTTAGCGAAGATTACACGATTGAGGTTAAATCGACAAGGTAGTTACTGGAACAATCTTCTACAAGTGGCGTGCTCGAAGAAAAAGAATATTCGGAAAGCGGCGTCGTTGTAACTTGTAATTTATCGATGCATCGAGGAGCCTGATTAAAGGCAGATTCCGCTCTAAGTACGTCGTAAAGCTTGATATATGTGGACCCGGTGCGGAAACGCGTTCCCGATATTCTACGCGAGCTGAGATTTTGCCGAAGAAACGAATATCTCTCGATTACTTAGCTCACGCTGCACGCTGTTTGTACTCCGATGAGATACGGACAGGAATTAAAGGCCACCTTCGTTTCACGACTCTCTCGAAATGGTATCTACGTAGACACGATCTCGTCACCAGAATATAGAGAAATATTCATTTGAGAACCGACCGCTTCGTATTCCGAAGGAACAGATAACGTTACATTTCGAATTTCCATTCGTTCTACGATCACGAGATAAAGAAGAATCGTTGAATGTAATGAAAATATTCTTCAGGTCTTCAGGATATACGAACTTCTCATAAGGAAAATTCCACTTCCTTATTGACTCCTCAATTTCGCTACATAAATGCACAATTAATATATATTTCAATTTTCAAATATTTACATTCTCAAGTGTTCAAATACATGATATCTGATTGTTTCGATGCATTGAGTTTGCCAGAACGCGCCTAAGCGTAAAGAACGCATCGAGATAGAAACGAATATTCAACGTAGGTAAAAACCCAACTAATAGACAGAATGGATGCTATGCGTAAATAACGGAGAATGTAGCATCTACGGTAGGAATCATTACTCGGAAGTCTCGTAAGTACGTGTAACATAGACAACGATTAGAAACGTGTTGGTGGTTCAAATGTAGGTAAGCGTCGATCTCCTATCGCGAGGAAAGGAACGGGAAAGAATGGGTCCTGAAAGCTTTTTTCAATCGAGTGATCCACCACCCATGGCTTGCACGTTGAATCACGTGGCGTGCTCATCGATTTCGCGGAGAAACACTTTCAAAGAGAAACTTCCTCTTGGGAAGAATCGAAGTTACAAAGTAACCTTTTCATCAGAGATTCGCCAGCCACGTTTCCGCGCAGCACTCCTGAAACTCCTGAAACTTGGATTAACGAAGGCTAATTGATATACATTAATTTGGTGTCGTTGCAAAAACGACGAATACCAGATTCCAGGCTCGTTAAGCGGTGTTCAGAGATACGTAAATCAGAATTATCGCAAATCGACGGACGGTTCAATGCGCAATTAATCATCAGCAACGCCGATATCAAC
Organism: Bombus pyrosoma; assembly: GCF_014825855.1. NCBI lineage: Eukaryota > Metazoa > Arthropoda > Insecta > Hymenoptera > Apidae > Bombus > Bombus pyrosoma. The sequence continues at coordinate 3,213,003 of NC_057772.1, read as the reverse complement.
GCGAAATTTCGCAAGCGCGCTCCATCCAGCTGGCGGCTACAATCAACACGATTCAGTCGACGAGAATTTATTGGACGCCGAGGACAGAAATTCGTTGGAAACCGCGACGATTCGCGAACCACGAAGGGGATACAATTTTATTCCGTGTGCGCTCATTCTCAAACTTCGCATCTTACGAGATTGTTTGCGCGAAAACGAATCGATCCGATAGAACCGACGTTAACCCGATATTTTGGAAACGACGTTCGCAGCTTTGAACGTACGCGAGCGTGATAGCTAGATTTTTCAGTTAATTCGAACGATTTCCTGCTGCCATACCGGCAACCTTCGAAGAACGTGCTTTAACGGCGTCTGTCAGCGGGCGTTAATGCGTTCTAACGGTGGTCGTAGTGACAGGGAAAGCGTAAATCGTTCGATGAAATTTCACGATAGCATCGCGTAAAAGCCCTGTTGCTTACCGTGCGCATATATGTACGTGTATTTTATACATCGGCGACAAACGTCACGTGTAAATAGTAATTTTCAGAAGCTTTCCCCTATGACGGGACAAGGATATCCTTTTCTATCGGAATATTTCACCTCGCTACGAGACCTGATCACGTTTAAGGAATGTACAAGGGGAACATGACACGAGGAAAGTGTAGATGAAATTTGGAACCTTCCGCTGAAATTTAAACATGAAAATTTAGTGCGGAAAAGATATTCGCGAAAAGAATAGCAGATCCAGCGTGAGAATCATAGGGAAATCGTTTAACATGGGATACGACGTGGATTCCAATCGACGCGTACTTTTACATTATTTATATTCCGTCGATTGTAGTACGTGAATTTAAATATCACGAAAATGTTAATTTTATTTCCTGGATATAACTTACATTTCGTATGTCAAGAAGCAAGACAATTATTTGTTAGCATACAGCATTATACGGAACGAAAACTGGACCCGAAGTGAACGTGTTGACGACTAATATTTTTCGCCTTTTGTATTTCTCGTAAAATGCACAAGGTGCAAATTGCTTAGATTATTCTAAGTGGTAATTGTAACTTGGATGTAGGAACGTTGATGTAGGAAATATTTTTCGGGTAGCGAACTTTTGTATTCTCTGGATCTTCCATAGACGAACGACTCACGGAATCTCTCGTTGGTTCTTTTCAGAATTTTTAGAGCATGTTGCAGCCAAGTGGCACAACCCACTTCCATTCTTTGGTCAGGTGATTTTAAATTTCGTTTGCTCGTATCGCTCGACTCGTGCGAAGTTCGTGAAATTCTCTTCGAGTTTCGTGGAACAAACGATCGAACGATTTCATAGATCACCCAAGATCGAGTAACGTTTCTCTTCGAGTCTTAATTTCGAAAAATCAATTTCATCGAAGATCCAATCGTTCTGCGACTACGTGACACAAATCGGACGAAAGGAATTCCAAAAATCATATAAAATTTCAGTTCTTATCGAGGTAGAACACGGATATAACTTTTTCTAGAAAGAAAATATAAAATTATAGAAAGAAGTATACTCGTTTGTCTAGCTTTCACGAATTCCTTTGTTCTTTCTCTCTCATCTTGCGTAAATATATAAAGTGTTGATCGATTAATCGTTTCCTAGATAACTTGGATCAACGATCAGGTTCTGCAGAAAATCAAAATACGCTTTAATTTAATACCTTAGAAATTGAATCTCGCGATTTGTTCGGGAACGTCATGGCTGAGATACGAGATTTTGGATAACGTATACGAAGGATATACGATGTCAACAAATTCTCTTGCAGGGAAATAGCTTCCCTGCCATAAATTAGCCTCTGTGCTCGTTAACCCGAAGCACAATGCCCCGAGATAGTGAACACCACCAGAGCGCGCTTTCTCTTCGAATAAATTCAAAGTTTCGCCGTAACGGACTGATTGAGCAACTCGTTTAAAAGAAACCCCTTTCCTATCTACGCCAGTTTGATCACCACAACAATACGGAAGTTCTTTTTCAGCTAGGAACAAGCCAAGTTAATCACGACACCGATACCACGAAACTTGGACTCAATCGATCCTCATCGCACTCAGCGAGAAAACACTTACGAATTCTCTTCGTAATCGTGCCGCCAACCAGCTACAAAGGCCGCAGAATCTTTAATCATCCCCGTACAATGCTTCTCACAATGCTTCGTTTAAATAAACGATCGTTATCGACTCGATGGATTGTCAGGATCGAAACAACTGTAATTAGGTCACCGTGTGGTATTACAATCATAGACACAACGTCGTATGCTTGTTCCGCTAATTAGATTCTCCATCATCTACGTGACGATGACGGTCTACTACGACGAACGACGTCTTCGAGCTTCGAAATAATCAACGATTCACAAATAATAAATTGACGCGCGAATAAAATTATTTCTCGACGAGAATTAATTAGAAAGTTGGAAAGTAATCGAAAAGTGTAATTGTTTTGAAATTGCCGCGTCCACCAAACGCAATTGGAAAGTTTCTGTTAACACGTCGAAACGAGCACGAAGGGACCTTAATCGATTATTCGCTCGCATGACCGCAGTTCTGGAAACGTTTCGCAATAGTTGTTTCTCATTGTTAGACGACTCGTGATAAGTAGGAATTTCGAGAGACTCCAGGATAGAGAGGAATCGATAATGCATTTAATCACGGTGTTCGCGTATCGAAATGGACGTGCTTCTTTCGCAGTGAAACCATTGAGAAATGGATGTTGCAATCGCGTGTTTCGTACCGGACCGAATTAAATTATCTTGAAATAGGATCGTAGCTGAATTACGGGACTACGTAATCCGTGGTGGGTCAGGGTGCTGGACTTCGACTGAAATCGCGGTTTCCTCGGTGGTCAGGTACGCCATGTCGTGTTTCTCGTCGTTAACGCCTTTGTTAACGAGCTGGAGGATTTTATTTCACCGCCGTGGAAATTCTTCCCTTTATTTTCCCACCTTCCTTTGGATATTTTCTCGTTCTCGGAGATTTTCTCCTTCTTTCTTCCGTTTTCTTCGTCTTAATCGCTTAGCAGGCCGATTAATTAACCGCGTAAGAAATAATTAAAAGATAAGAGAAGGAACGGAGAAAAACTATGGCGGTGACGCAGATGAATCGCAACTGAAAGCTTCGCTAATGAATTACAACGTCGCTTTATATTTTTTTCTAATTAATGGACGCCATCTATTAAGCGGCGGAACATCGATGAATTGCTTTGTTTCGCCGCCCTTCGCTCCTCATCGTCCTGTGTTACGCGCCCTTGGCTTCTCCCCTCTTTTCGATTCGCTACGAATGGCCCTCCACTGTTATTGTTCAGGTGAGAAATTGAAACGAACAAACGGTAGCGCCGGAGGTCGTTCGAAACGATACTCGTGGTTACCACTTAACTCATTGTACCCGAGCTCGTTTTGTGTTCAAAGTCGGCTGCACAACGAATCGACGTTCGCAGCCTGTCGGGAAAATATTTGGGTAGAAAACTTTGATCGGTATATTTTATATATGTAACGTCATCGTATTTTCATTCCATGAAAATTCATGCTACGTTTACGTTGAGATTTATTTGTCAAATATATTCGTGATCATAGCGTATGTTTTCAATGAATATCTAATTGTCTGGCTTCAAAATGCACGAGTGCAGTCAAAATAGCTGTGTCTCGTTACAGCGCTAATAAAATTTTCAAATGTTTCATACGGCACACATAATATATTCATGTAAGGTTTTTATACAAATATCAAAATATTTTGCGCGATCCAGCAAGAAAAAGTTATAATTCATCGGTTTCGTTCTTAGACAAAATAGACGCTTGTTGGATTTTATTGAATTTTTATTAAAAACAATGGTTCGTCGTTTTATCCGCCGCTGTCCGATTTGCTCCGTCGCTCGAGCAGAATGAGCAAAAACGATAGGATAAGGAGGCTTTCGTTAAGTCGTATTAAACGCAGCTCGTATTTTTCGACTAATATTCCGCGTCACTCTTCATAACCGTAATTTACGAGCAGCTGGGAGTTTAAGTAACCATGGAAATATGGCCTTTCCACGGTTTCCTTCTCGTAATCCGACACATGGACCTTCTAACCAATCTGCATGGACGGCATCTCACCCATAAGGATAAAAAATCACAGTGGTTGGTGAAATAAAGGGATCAAAGTCGACCGTAGATCTGCGAGGGAAAGGTCCCCGAAATCGATCCACGCTCGAAGCTTTGTCCGCAAAATAGCCGCAACGATTTGTCGTGGCGATTGCTCGGAATAAATTTCCCAAGCGATCGCGACGCTTTTCGAAATTTATCTCCGCCACTGCATAGATTTATTTGCGAAAGAAGGGCGGCGTGCACACGCCGCTACCGCCAACGAAAACGTTGCGTCACGCAGCTAAATAATCCCGCCGGCGGACCAAACAAATAATTCTATCTTGCGAAACTTGTCCGCTCGAATGGGACTCGTTCAACGCTACTGATGCGAACCTACGTATTTATTGCTATTAGCAGTAAAACTTAATAACCACCCGGCAAGAAACCGTCGCTCGAGTGATTACTGAAGAGATGAGACGAAGAATTCGCGGCTGAAGGAAGGTATTTATCGAAGAATTCGTTGTTCGTCGTGAAAAACCAACGAAAGTCCAGTCGAAGAATGCGAGTTCTCGCGAGTGGTTCCTTTCACGCAGCTTCGTCCTTGGATGAGAACGCAGGATTCTCGCGGGATGCTCGCGTATCGTAAGCCAACTTGGAAGAATCCGCCTTTCGTATCTCGTTCTTGCTCGTCCCGTTTCTGCAGATCATCTCATTGGAAGTGGCTGGCACGCTGATTACTTCTGTCAGTTGCATCGCTGTGGCGAATCGCAACGCCTGAAAGCAGAATCGAGAGATCGTCAGCGCTCTGCGAAACTTGCAAAGCTATTCAGCGGTATGCACACAGGGGACTCACGTGTGTTCAATCGTGTTTCGTTGATGAGATCAAGCTATTGACGTACGTCGCGTGAAACAGTGTTGGTTGAACAAAGAGAAGGGAACGCAAACAGGTCGGTGCACGCGCGTAGGGCAAAGGGTGTCGACTACAATGGTCGTTGAATCACTCGGCAGTCGAAACCTTCCTTCGCGGTTTGACGCCCAAGAGAATGTTTGAATCGCCAAGCGTGAATTAGGGGATGACGAGAGTTTGACGCGTTCAGTGTTCTCCTTTGTTGGTTTTTTCAACTTTTTCATTTTTGTTATCTAATTGCTATTATTACCCTTAAAGGAAACAATATCTTCTAGCCTTGTAAAGTGTTAAACGAGAAACGAGGAAGATGGAAAAATGCGAGTAAAAGTTGGCGCTACGTAAAACAATTACGAAGAGAATTCGATAACTTTGCAAGGTTCTTAGAATAATTCTTTTGTGAGAGATGGAAAGTTACAACCTTCGCAGACTCGCAAAGGATCTGATGCAATTAGTTTCTTGGGCCGATAGAAACGTGTTCGAGGCGAATTCATTAAAAAATTGCATTTTTCGCAGTTTCTTCGAGGCTGTACTTGACTACAGGAAAATCCGCGCAACTAGCACCATTTTCAATCCTCGTAAATTGCGAATCCTGACTACGAGTAGATAACCTTGTTTTATGTTATCAACTAACCTTGTTCCAGTTTAGACAGACTTTCTGCGCACCGCTTAGCCCCGCTGTTTGTTGCTTATTTTTATCTCTTCGTTTTTCACCGTTTCCGTTTAACTGCCCGATAAAGCTTTCCTTAGTCGATGTTTCCGCGTTCAAGTCGTTTAACCACGTTCTACTCTATGGAAATCGGCCACCAGTATTAGATACAATTCGTTCTAACAATGAATTTCTTACACGTCGAAAAAATACATTGCAAATACATTTGTATCAGGTTGTCCGAAAAGTTTCTTTCCTTTTATAAGCAAATAATAGACGCACAATGTTTTTTTTTGTTTCATATTAATTTATTGAATTATGCACGAATATAATAATAGAAATAGAACGAAATGGATCATACCTAATTCAATAAAATAATATAAAACAGAAATTATTGTTCATCTATTATCACCTTATGAAACGAAAGAAACCTTTCGGACGACCTAATAGTATTTTGAACGGGTACACGACCGCGTATATTCTAACTTTTATCTGTTATGTTCGGCTGTAAAAAATTATGGTTGAGCGATCTTGTGTGAAATCGCTGTATCCCATTGAAACGCTTTGGTCGATGTGAATTCAGCGATGTGAATTCAGCGGACAATTAAACGTAATTTCAAATCGAAAAGTTATCAAAAAGCTTTTGCTATCCTGTCGGGCGATAGTAAGTTTTTTATGAGTAGGTCGGATAGGATTGAACGTTCGTACTTTCTACCTATCTGGCATTTAAATATACATATTAATGTTTTTATTGAAAAAGCTACAGCATTTCTATCGATCAAAGCGGAACTTTTCTGTTTAGTCGCTAAATTTGATGTTTATTTGAAAGTAGTATTTTCTCGAGTAATATTTTACTAAAGTTTATCCTAAATAACCAGCAACCACACAATTTAACAGAATATATCGGTAGTTGAAAGTGCTATAAATTTTTCGAACAACCTGGCACAACGACCAAAAGTTCGATCTCGTGGAAATACAATGCACCACATAGAAAAAGCACAGCGGGAATAGAAATTGCATCCATCGAGGTGAATTTTTGACCCGCTGAAAACCAATTTCTAGAGTAGATAAGTAAACCACGAACATAAAACGTGGAAAATAAAATCGAAAGTATTTGCAAGTAACGCAAATTGTTCGGACCGATAAAACATATGCGTTTTTAACGAAGCGCAACTCGAAAATACCGAACGAACAAACGCCATTGCGCGATGTACAACTCAAGTGCAATTTGTTGCAATGTCTACGAGTTTTAGATACGCAATCGTCGAACGATGCAGCTTCGTCGTCGAACTTGAAAAGCGATTCGCACGGGGCCGATTCCTGGGCAATTCGATTAGTTTCTGCGCCATCAGCCGCGCTACAGCCACCCACGTGACTTATTACAAGATTAAAAGTAGCCGAAGGGCGAAAAAACTTGTCCAATTGCGAGGCTGTCTGTCGCTCGCGCAAACAGGACCCTCTAATTCGCTGCCATCCCGCTTTTTCCGCACTCTCGAAACGACATTTATTTCCGAACTTCATCCCCATTCAATTACGCGTTTCATCCTAGTCGTTTACGGAGAGTTTCGTCGCGCTCGCTTTCCACGAAAATTGAACGGAAATTCGCCAGTGGACATTCGGCTGCAATTCGTCGCTACGTCCTCGTTAAGAACGTCGAGGACGTGTATATTGCATTGTTGATGACAACGTTATATCAAACTTTAGGCGAAATGAAATTAGAAAGAGTGAAAAAAATATGTAGATGTGATTATAAAACTGTTCAGCCAGTTTGGTACTTGTTGGAATATTGTGTCGAAAATCCTAAAACGGTACAGGATTAAAACGAAGAAAACCCAGGAGAAATCCATTCTTAACAAATTATTGTTCTACTTTGCTTTGAGAATAAACAAGATTGAACAAGGAAATTTATTTTTTAAGAATTAACAATCGGTATAAAGTCACTCTGGTGACCAAAGGTTTTGTGACCGCCTGTAAATTATAAAATTCCACGCAACTCAAATTTCACGAAATAAGATATTTTTTACCAGAACTTTGTTACTTCGACAAGGAACAGTCGAAAATTGTTTAAATTAAAAAAGAATCGCTTCCTAAAGTACGAACAGTGAACGAAGTTTTTGGTTCGACGGGAGTTTGACTAAGTTTAAGCAGTTTGATGGTTTAGGAACAAGCGCCAAACTTCTGTCTCGAAAGACAAACGACCGGGAGAAAACATCACACCAATGTTTGAAATCATTTCGGCGAAAAATCGAATAATCATACACTCGCTCGATTCACTCAATTACTCCAGTCTTTTTCGCCTAATTCAAAAGTATCGAGCCAATCTTTTCGACTCATTGGCGTGCATAATCGTTTGCCAAGTGGTGTGAACTATTGCAGTCTTCTATTCTTATTAATTCAATTGTTTCGTTAATTGTAATTTTCTCTAAATTTTTACGCTCCACAAAATATTAACACGTCAAAGGATGAACGTAATCTCCAGTTTTCTCGTCCCGTTCTATCAAAAGTTAACAATGAGTTTGGCAAAAGTTTGCTACGAAAATTCTATAGAAAGTAAGAAGATGAACAAAGAACGCGTGCGTAGTGAATTCTCCAGTTCACCGTAAAATTTGCCCCAGTATTCGGTATTCGTCGAGACTGCTGTAAACATTTAACGAAGCCATTGGCAGTTGTCCAATTCCGCGGAAGTTGACTTTCGTTGGCTGAATACGGTTACTATGCGGTTATAACTTAAAAGTCATTACCTTTCGTCTATCCCTGTGGGCAGAATACAGGATCCAGATAATGTAGCACACCATTATTATGGCCGGTATGCTGACACCAGCTATGGTGGACGCTTCCCGTAAGAGCGCATGATGCACAGCGAGTAGCATGATTGCCAGCACAGCTCCACCGGCGACGTATCTTCCGGTCCGACGCCGTTCCTCCTATCGACAAATAGCAAATATTCAGACGACGTTATAATTAGACTGCGAATTTTTATGGAAACTCATATGTTTATGAATATAACTAAGAAAATGAAACCTAAACGAAAATTTGTTTCTGCTGCCAAGAGTTTGTAATATAACGAGCGTTGTACTTTGAATATTTCATGTATCTCTGCATCTTGTATGCTTTCTATGTATATCTGCAAACTTTTCATAAATTCATAAAAATCCGCCGACTATTTATGATTCTTCCCACGACTGTAGGTATACGTCATATTTAAATAGCGATCGCTTGAACACCTGCTACAACGAAACGTTAAAACATTACTGGACTGCGGTTATTTACAATAAACGAATAAACATGACCTGGCTTCGTTATATACGATATGATAATATCCATAATGTGCACATTAATGTTAATCAACCATAATGTGTACAGCATGGTTCACTGTTATAGGTCAATATTAGAAAACAATTCTTTCTCCTTGAGTTTCTGTGATGGATAAGATTCTTGTAAGCGATGTTTTGCTGCACTTTGTCCAAAGATTCTTTCATTAGTCTTTCGCATGTCCCGCATGGAACTTTCGCGATGGTTCGTTTAGAAACGTCCCGATGTAAAGTGGATGATGATAAGATCGGTAACAGGAAGATGTACATGAACGATGCGATAGAAAGGTTATGGTGCAGATTCTCGAGGAAAGATACTGGCTTTGATGCTGACAGTAAATCTATGAACCATGGTTGATGAAATGGGAACAGTGACGCGCTTGAAAGCAGAGTAAGTACGTCTCTGGAAACGGAGTTGTAAAAAGAGCTGGTCTCTTGAAACAAAATCGTATTAAAGTAGTATTGTCCAATTAACGCGCTCGCTGTTATTATTTTTGTAATTTTGTAAATTTTTGAGTCGATGCATTTTATAATAAACAGATTTAGGAAAACAAGCAAAATGGTAAGCAGGTTGAAACAATTGGCTAAACCAAGAATATTTCTGATAAAAAAGGTATACTGTTGAAGATTACCTTATTTATTAAAGTAAAACTGTTCGATCTTCTATAATAAACATAATTCAAAAAGTTAATGATCCGAACAAAGACTTTCTAAATTGGGTTCTATATCGAGATGTATAGTGATATTTCCATGACAATGAACGTATTAATGTGCAACACGCGGAATTAAAAAATACATAGATGAAGAAAGGTACGTAAGCAGCAAACGTAAAGTAAAGATCTTCTTCGGAAACTGCACGGAAGAATCTCTGACGCGCTTGATTCTCAAGATTCAACGAGGTCAGAGGATGGTTCTACGAATAGAATAGGAGAAAACCACGAGTACAGGAGTTCGGACAGTCGGTATTAAATTTTGGATAGCGGTGGCTAGCGGAAGTGACAGCTCCATTTCCATTCGTGCGACGCCGATGCAATTTGACCTGTCGCGGAGCTACTTTGCATTCGGTGCGCAAATGCGTCCATCCGCACCATCACTGATATCCTGACGCGTTTTCCTATTATTATCGTATTCAAATCGAAATATCGCCGGATATACACAGACGGCACGCTCCGCCGCTGATCTATTTTGCCGTAAGTCGCGCGCAAGCGGAGGCGTGCCTCGTAGATATCCAAACGGTCGTATCACATGCACCACCGATTCTGAAATGTGTTTCGAGGATCGAATTCCCGACCATTCTTCCCATCGTTTTATTTCTTGAACATTTATTCGTTGAATGTACTCTGACATGCGATGCCTTTCTGGCATAGTTTCCTTTTAATAATTTAATTTGGTTTGAAGAAACTGTTCTTTAGATGAAAAAACAAAAAGAAAACGAACAGGAATCTAAACTCGATATCACTCGGCTCGCTTTTCATTAAATCTTCGTGTAAGGTGGATTCGATGCACGAAATATCTCTAGTAACGTTCGAACACAAAATTGCGCAATATTTCACTTTTTTTGGTAGTTTGGTCCGGTTTGAAGAATCGTTCCTGTGAACGAAAACAGGCGATATAATATAAGACGGCCTATGTTGCAAATAGTTATTGGTTTAATCGTAACATTTAGCGATATGGAAGCGACGACGTCGGTCCTGATAGAAGCTACAGCTGGTGCGAAAAAGCAGCGAAAAGAATTATTATAAATAAATGTTTAAATAGAAAGAGTTAAGCGGGGAAATGGATAACGCGTTAATATCTGTAACTGCGTAATAAAAAATATTACATTTATACTTAACAAGTTTCCAAATTGGGTAGAAAATACCATAGGGACACGGTTTCCCATTTCATCGCAGCGTATGACCCGCTTCCGTACGACTCGTGTTATGCGAAAGCAAAGGATTAACGTTAACAATGCGACTATTCCTGTATTTTCATTTGAGAGAAACATTCTACATGGAGCAACATGCGGAGGATAGGGAAACCAAAGCTTTACAGACTAAAAAATATTGCCACGGTTAAAATATTACGTTCTAAGAGCTTCGTTCGTGAAATTACGTTCGTGCTATATTCGCGTCTGCGGTGAAGCGTGCACTGCGTCGTTCTCTTCTGTAACATACAAGTACGAATGGACTAATTTTTCATTCACGAGCGAATGTTAAAAAAAAAAAAAAAGCAAAATTCGTCTTACAGAATTCACATTCATAGCGTAACGTTACGATAACCAGATGGCTGTCTAGCAAGGGAGATTTGCGTTCGAGGTTGCAGAGAAGTTTACACGGATCGTTGGAAAAGTTGAAGGGATCGAAGTAGGACGCATGGGACTGGAACAAAAGTCGAATGGAACTGTACTAAATTTCGAATAGCGAAGTTGCGGGAAAAGGTTCGTGCCCAAACACCTTTCACGAAACCTTTTCCCTCGACTCTGCTCTTTCGAAATCACCATCCCGCTAATAATCGTTTGAAAATATCGTAACTAACCGAGGTTGCAACAGTATTGAGGGTGTCCCTTGAAGAAGACTCGTTCGATCTGAGAGGCATGGTCCTGACAATGACATAAATCAGCTTCACCGACAGATTTAAATAATCCTCGGGGATAGGAAGGTCCCGGTGGATTCGAGCTTTATTCTTTCACGAACATAGATCATCGATATTCCCTTTTCGCGATTCAATCTCCCGGTCGTTCTTCTCGATTCAAGCGACAACATGAATCATTGCCAGCCGAAGGACACCTTGCAGCACGACCAACACTCTCTTGCCGTGCATTTTATTATACACGGTATTTCACTTGTTTGGTATTGCAACTGGTTTCGTTTTCTTTTCTCTCTCTCTCTCTCTCTCTCTCTTTCTCTCTGCGTTCGGTCGACAATCGTCGAAAATTTTTACGACGGTAGGTACGCCTGAAGAGATGCCAAGAATTTCGCAGCGAAATTTACGGACATACTCGCCGTTAAATTAAACGTCTCGTATTTACGGCCGCTGTGGTTTAATTAGAAAGATTACGACGGTCGTAGTTTAATTAAAAAGATTACGACGAACGGGAAGAACGCGAGGTCATCGTGAAAAGTCTTCGAGTCTTTCGTCTCGATTCATCCGACATTCATACGCTGACAGATGTAATCACTTTGAAACAACAGACTGGACTAGCAGAAATCACCAGCGTTGACTTCTTGGGTCAGGTCATCCCTTCAGATTGGTCGCACCACGAAAGAAATGGCTGTATCACGATTTACAGCGACTACTTGGACCACATTCGTCCCCTTTGGTATAAAAGAAAGGATGGAAACAAAAGAGGAGAGTAACGAGGGTCTACAGTGGTTCACCAAGTTCACGATAGACGATCACGACGGACATCTCGCGTGCACTGGAAGCCGTGCGTCGATCCTCGCGTCGAATGGGATCGATGGTAGGTCGAACTGGCGCGAGAGAGCTTGGAAAATGAGAACGAAGAGGCGTTCGAAGGAAGATGTATCGGGAGAACAGTGCCAGCCGCCCATTTACAACGTTACCCGGCACAATATAAGCCAGGCAAGCTAGCTAGCATAATAAACGAATAACACGATGGACCAACACACCCACGTACATAGACGTTCCTCTCTCAAACATGGCGCGCTGCGTTGCTCGCGGAACCGATCGACGATCGAAGGTAACTGTCTTTGCCAAAATTAGACGTTTCTTTTCTCTGCTGCTTTACGATCGTGCAGGTCGAATACCTTTGGTAAAATTGCTATACGAAACAGTTGCACGTTGCGGAAAATAAGCTTTGTACGTGTATCGTGTCGTAAATTGACGAGCGTTGCGATGAACCGCCAGATACTCGTCTTTCAATTCGTTTTTACATTTTATAGGCATTAATGTACGCTAACACGTTGAAACGCAGCGAACTTGACGGCAAACCGTGTTACGTTGAAATCGAATTAGCCTTGTTCCCGTGGTCCGTGAGAGAGTTTGGAACGGAATGTTGACTCCCGAGCATCTGATTGGAGATGCTCGTGAAATTGAATGCTACCCGCGCAAACCATTCTATCGCAAATTCTGTTCCACGAACCTCCGATACTACTCGGTGCAACTATTATAGGTAGCTTTGATCAAAGACAAGAAGCTTTCGCGGATCAAGTGTTTCGATTTTCCATGCTTACGTGTCACGATATTCGATATTGAATATCTCTAATTTTTATGTTCTCCGTGTTTATATGCGAGACAATATGTTCGACGTTAGACATCCGAAATTGTTTTTCGTTTCCTAATATGTAACGTCGTTCAGAATTATTCGAACGAGTTCGATAGTCGATGGACATTGGCTCGAACGATTTAAACTTAAAACGCGTGCAATTCCTATGCCATGTTTGTAGTGTACTGTACGCGTGCTATGCTTCAACGAGATATAAACTACCGGAGAAGAACACGATGAATCATATTTTCCATTTTTATACAAGTCAGCAGTTTTACGAATACAATGCACGCCGTGTGTTGGCCATAGTCGTGTTCCGATTCAAATTTCGAACGACCAAGAACCGGAAAGTGGTAGAAATTGACGATAACGAAGAACTGTTGCTTAATTTTTGTTATATCGGAGGTGAAGTCAATTCTAAGAAGTCTGTCCTCTCAATAATTACGAATTCAATTTTTACAAGGTCAATGTTTGAACGAGAAAGAATCGGGAAATGGTAGAAATTGAAGCGATCGTAAGCCAGCCATTTCGTTAAACCGTCGTCTTCTGAAATACCCGTCGTTACGTGTGGTTATCGTGGCGGAGTCCGTACGAACGTTCTAATGAAGAAATAAAATGGCTGTATTCGAGGGACCCACGAAATATCTCGCGATCAAATAAACGACTCATCGTGTGCCGTTTCATCTGAACATGGCAATAAGCCCGGACGATATTCGATCAGTTTTTTCCATCTAGCACGGCCTTACCTCATCGTCTGTGGGATGACAATTACGCGATTATGTTTCCGTGTATCCTTGCCTTCTTCCCGGTTCGAAGCGTTGAAGAAAAACTCGACATCTTTATTTGTTTATTCCGTGACCTGGAGACCGCTGTTACGCAAAAAATAGAATTTAGCGAAACAAAAATATTCTAAAGAAGGAGAGGTGTATATTATTGTGCCCTTGAATATAAATTATGTTTTGGGTTACGAGGTCTAGGAACAAAGGAACTAATAGATAGATTTCTATTTATGTTCCTTGTAACCTTTAGCCAAAACTATAAGCTTAACTTTTTTGGTAATGTCCTTTTGCTTTAAATATATGAACGTGCTCCTTATCGATTCTGTCGTATTGTAACGCTAAGAGAGCAAGGATCTGTATCAGGATAAACTTATACGTTATACTTATACTTATACCTTTATTTATTTCGATATATTTTTCTATTATTCATCCACCCGTTCTTCTATCAATCAACCTCAACAGGAAGAATGTCTCGCTGTGTATCCTTTACGACATCGGGAAAACCCTTAGCGACACGTAACGCGTCAATTCTGTGCCAGGCATACAGATCGTTTGTCTTAAAGGGAACAGTTCCGTGTAGTATTCGAGCCACGTCGAGTCAATTTTTTAATCGTACGAGCAACCGTGTCGTTTAACAGAGCAAACCGCGGCTCAGCCTTTCTCTGTTTACGGGCAATCGAACGGCTAAACGAAAAATCCACGTTACATAAACAACGTCTAACAAAGAACAATTCGGCGACCTTAATAGAAAACCGAGTTGACCAACGAAGATTGATACGACGACTGGAAAAGTTTTCGGATCTTCCATCCCTTCTGTCTTTTCTCTGTTTGTCCGCAATTTTCAACTTCTTTGGTTGTTTTGCTTTCTTGCTTCGTATACTATGACCTAGTTGGTGACGTACAAATTCAAGATCGCAGATAGCCAAGTGCTCGGTGTTATCTGTTGTCGTGCTCCTCCTCGGATATTTTTCCGGAGGCTAAAAGGGAATAACAGCAACGTAGATCGCAACGAGAATTAGCGAGAGTAGATTAGAGAGCTGGGTCTTAACTGGAAAGATTAAGATTCGAACGATGTAGGCTACGTAGATCTTCGAAATATTTCTTCTTCTCTTTCGTCGACGTATTTCATGGACATGGCCGGCTGGAAATTCGCGCAGTACGCGTCGAGACACGATGCTTTCTTTCCGAGTGTGCGCGAGTCACACGGCTCGAAAAACTGATTCATCGATAGGCAAAAGATCGGAGGTGCGTCTATAATAAGATTCTAGTGCAACTCGGACTGATGCGAATTCATTGAGCATGGCGCGCCCACGCGACCTGTTTTCAATCTTCGTGTCTCTGTTCTGCGAGAGAAGTCCCGAAAGAAAACGTTGATATTTTAATAATTCCTTTGTTATTCCATCATCTTCACGATGCTGGAGGCAAGAAACATTACTGAAACTACCGTGGAACGAGTTGCGAAGAAACTTTTAATTGCCAGCTACAACCGTGCCATCCACGGCAAGTAAAAATCCATCTCAAAGGCCGATTCTTTCTTCGAATTATCTATTTTCGCCAAAAGTGTTATTAAGACTGGGTTCAAGCTATTTCAGCGAACCTAGCCACCGTGTTCAACGAATTACGTGCATCGTCAAGATCAGTCCCCGAATAAACGACGATTCATGGGTGTCGATGTATCGTCAGAATACGTTTTCGACTATCGACGAATCTCGGTGGATTTAAACGTGCCGATGAATAAAATTAGTGAGCAGTAAAATTTGTGGAACGAATTTTGATCAAAATCATCTTGCTTGATCGTAGAATTAAAATGTTGAAACCTTGGGAAACAAAGGAAGGAAATGTAGAGTATCAATTGTTCTTATTTTATCTTCCAAGAGATTTCTGTACATGTGGATTGGAAAAAAGGGATGAAAATAACTATCCCAAGAAACGTTCTTCTTCCGGAGGATGTAGATAGGCAATCGTCGGTTCGATTCATTTCCATTTGCGTTCGGTTGGACGTCGCCAAGAATACATGAATATCAAGTGGTTTTCTATGCGATAATTGATTCCCAGCAACTACCAGGTTTTTCAGATTCTACAAGCACGAGGGAAGAGATGAACTGGAAGAGCAATTGCGAGGTAAAATTACTTGTATCCGTTGGCTTTCGGTCGTTTGGATGAAAGCACGTGGGCGATTCAAGATTCCCCGCTAACATCTCGCTCGTGTACGGCCAGTTAACACGGCGTAATAAACTTTCGTCGATTAATCGAAGTTTAACAACTCGTCTTAAAAAAATAGCGTTAGAGAGAGGTCGTGCGCTCTGTTGATTGTAACTCATTTCTTTCTTCCAAGACTTTTGAATCATTCCAGCGTTGTTCGAGAATAATGATTGGCGAATCGTGTTTATCCTGAAGCGATAATTCGCGAGGGATACGCGAGGAGGAAGCGGGTATGCGCATGTTTTTTGTCAGTCGTCGCCTCGTAAAACGGACGTGGCTGGTGAAATTACGATATAAGCCGGATGTTCCGGTAAACGACGCCCCGATATTCCCTGAGTCACGAGGCTTTTCCAGGGATCGTCCGGGGAGATACAATTTTCGAAAGTAAATCGTTTCGTTTCGACGAAATAAAAATTTGATGTGGTTGTAGTCTTATTTGCTGATGTATGTTTATATTTAGTACGCTTATGTGTATATTCGTTTGGAATCGATGGTGGCTTTTTAGCGTATGTACATTAGAAACATTTGTTTAATGCGCGTATATTCGTTTGCACAGGGTACCCTGCCCCTGGTTCGTGTGTAAACCACAGGAAGTTTGCTTTGATCGTGGAGAGGCAATACAGAGTGCGCCACCTTACCAGTAAGTAAATGTGCCGATAATTTTAATGTAAAAATTTATTGCTTAATCAAATTAACATGCCTGTGTTAAAAGGAAAGATCGAAGTTGAAGCATTTTATCGATGAAAGTTTTATGTAAATAATTAATCCAAGTCTAAGGTTTCGTGCAGTACTCTGCATTATCTTTTGTAGATACGTATAATCGTCATAAACGAAACTTTTCATGCCCCACGTTTTGGAGATTGCCTGAGTTCCTTATTATTTTCGCGTCCAATACGATGTTATTGGTTCGGTACGGTATTGCTTTCAACTGAAACTAAAGTCTCGTGTGTAATTATAAATGAAATATAGAACAGGATATCCTATAATCGCAACGAAGCATAAAATTTTATACATTTGCAATACCTCAAAAAACATTGCACACTATGAAAATAATAAAATATCGTACACTCATTACGTAGATTACACATGTACAATACATACTACCAAAATGATACATTACTGAACAATAACAGTTCCTTTTTTTTTCAATTAGTTACGACTAAAATTTAAATTTCATGTATCTCAATTATTTACGTTATTTTATGAAATTTCTGTAATTTGTATTTAATATGCGACAGAAGTTCCGTTTGTTTGAACCTGTCGTGCGACAAATACTTATATCTATACTACTTACGATTTCACGTTTAGATTCATGTTCAGATAAATGAATTCAATGACCAAAACTTAAAAGTTTATTTAATCGAGCACTAATTAAAATTTTGTTTGAATAAACGGAACGCGTTCAAGCGGATTCGATCAAAATCGTCGCGACGCGCTGTTGTAAATTGTAGAGGGCGCGAGAAACACTGATCTTTTCCGAGGTCGGTATTTCAGAGCACGAGATACGAAGTTCCACGATACAATCAAATCTATCCTGTATTTAGTTCGTGATTATGATTTTAATTTGGAAATACGTATGAAATATAAGGGATCGAGTAATTTGAGCAGCCTTTTTACCTTATTTATGCCATACGCGATGATTTAGATTTAATATAAAGGAAGAGTAGTAGTAACGACATTAGTAGTGGTTAGAATTGGAACTAAAAATCTATGAAACTATGAATAAGTTATAGAACAGAATACGCGTCTTGTTACTGTAAACAAAATATAGAACTTTATATGTAGGTTCTTGATACTCGTTTATCTTTATTGGAAAATTCTTGATCGAAACAATGATTGTAAATATACCAGAAGTTAGGCACTTAATTTATAATAAATAACGTTTCTAAATTCAAATTTGAATTATCGAATCTAAATTCATACTGTACCGTCGTGCTATCTGGTGGTGAACACGAGAACGCAATACCGCCACTCGATCGATGAAAGTCTACGATTCTCAAATTTTCTTTACTGACTGATATACTCTTTTAATTATTTCTTCGTTACAATTAAATTGATGGTTATCGTTGTATATCGAGCAGTTTGAGATGCACATCGACTATTTAATTTTGCAGAATAGGCCAGATTATCAAGCGTCAATGAACCTACGCGCATAGTTTGCGAATGTAGTTATTGAAACTTAAAGGAAGAAAATCCCGCGACCAACTAAACGAATCGGAACAAAACGATAAATTGAAACTGGTTCTCGAACGTCTCCCTTTATATTTCTTCCATCAACTTGCATTCGACTCCTATCCCAATGAAATGACCGTTGTTAATCCCTTTTTCTTTGGATTTTCTTTTCTTTGTATTGGCAAGAAAATCGAAACCACATTCCACCTGTAAATTCTAAGATTCTCTTCAACCTTTTTCCCCTTTTCTCGCGAAGAGTCGTTTAATAGATGCCAAGCGCGCTTGCGATCACGATATTCCTCGAACAATGATTATCCAGGCTTAGGAAAAAGCGTATTCGTCCCCATCAGGATCGTACTTGCGTAAACCTTCAATTAAGATATCCGGTCGAGTGCTCGAAAATCGACGACCCAACGAAAACTCGATATCCTTGAAGTCGCGTACCACGGTCGGCGTATCGTTATCCTGCCCGTTATAACGACGATAATTATTTTCTTTGCTCGACTTTTGTCTCCCTCTCGTCGACATATATGAGAAACTGATCCGTCTAGATCAAAGGTCATCCAGATCAAAGTTGCAGTGGCGTTACTGTTCGTTGATCAACGCTCCACTCTATGTTTCCCTTCGAAACTTCCCTTGGTTCAGTGATCTTAGGAAAAGTTGAAAACTAAGTTTACCCGATGTATAATAATCGTGATGGCTTCTCGTCCACAATCTCGACGGCCTTGTACAACTGAACTAATATTATTAATGAAATTTTATAAGTTATAAGTTACAAGTTGTCAGCTATAATCAGCATATCTTTGTTGCGAATCGGTAACAAGTTCGATAACAACGCAAGTAAAGTTCTGCAAGCAAACTTTACAATTTACAAGGCATTTACATAATTGTGCAATTCTAATATCTTAGAACCGTCTATAACATCGGTACATCTTGCTACTTGTCAATTTATTAATATCGTAGATTGGTAAATTATTGTATAAGAGGACTCTAATACTATCTTGAAACTAAATAGTCGAGGAGATTCCTGAAAAAAATAGTTTATAGTTATATGTCACGGTAGTTATCCATCGATATATTCGACAATACGATAATTAAATTTCTCTAAAAAATAAAATCGTTCCTACAGTAATAAAATAATAGTACGTAAGCATGATGTAAAAATTAATGTGCGTGAAACGTCAACGTGACGGTATTATAAAATTTCATGGCAACTACCGAGCATGAACTTAGAAAATCGAGCGGTGTACCAGCATATACGAAACGCGGATAATTTAAAGCGTCTCAGATCTCGGTGTTTCGATTTATTTCCGCGCGAGAGACGATGCCTTTCAGAGAATATCGGCAATCTTTCGGTGGCAGCTTACGGTTCGTATGTGGGTCACGACTCGAAGATCACGATGCAGACTCGAAGGAATGCGAAGGAAAATACAGGAGAACGAATCTCGTAATTTTTTATGGCTTGTACGAGCTAGTTTACCGGCAACCGGATGGATACGCGTTGACAGTTTCGAGTACACTCGGAGCGTGTACATGCCGAAACGAAGAGCGGACGCGACAGCTCGTATCGTTCAGCCGATGGTGTGGCTATTTCCACGTGGACGCGTGGAACGAGGGTCGAAAAAGGAGGAACGCGGCAAAGGGGGAAGAACGAAAACGGGAAGGCGTGCAAATTCACGTCGAGTCGCCGTCCGCGCGATAATATTTCAGCAGGAGCGCGTAGAAGACGGGACGGAAAGATTGATGATCGCTGTTGGACCAATCCGCGTAACATGCGTCACTATCTGTTCGCTAGATTTGGCCAAGTTATTAACTTGGAATCGAATTAACGGTGACAGGTGTTTTCTTTCGTTCTGTCGGGATTGCACGCGTTCTATCCATCCGTTCTCTTCTAATTATCAGTTTCCTTTTACTTTATCTAAAACGAACATAGGAGTTGAAACGTTTGCAACGATAAACTGGCAGCTTCGATATTTAAAAGGAGCGAAGGAAAGGTGTAGATTTCGTATTTTAAAAGTAAAATAGTTGTGAATTTATAGTAGTGCCTTTGAAAAAAACGAATTAGTTTCGGTTCGCCGATTTCGATGGAAATTGAAAAAAACAGGGATAGATCAAAATTTGGACTGGAATTTAATACGTCGGAAGTTTTGGTTCCATTTTTTTTTAACTACATTAATTTTCTACGATATTTTTTCAAACAACGTAATATCAAACTGGCAACTACAGTAATCCGGATTTCGCTGAGCGAGAATTAATTCATACGATGGTAGTTCACATTTACCGGTGGTAATTAATTTGATCGAACATTTGTTACAATTTCGTTGCGATAAATAAATATTTCCATGGCTGTTAAAGAAGAAGCGGTGCGAACGATTTCCCGAAAGTTTCGTTATCGCTACCACCCACGTCTCAAGCGTAAGAAGAGACACCCTGGTGTCCAGGAAACATAGCAGGAACCTGTGAACGTCACGCGATCTTAATTAACAATGTACTCCAATTTGCTAGTTAGAGAGGCAGCATCGAACGGTTGCTGGCGGGTGGTGCAAATTTATGGGTCCTGTCTGGCTGCAACTTCAAAAGCCAGCTCCCCCCGTATAAATCAGTGAGAAAGCAAAAGAGGGGGTTAGAACTTGAAAGGAACGAACTTGCCGGAGCAACGAAGATGTACGACTGTCATTGTTTCGGCATTTTCGTGACGTTTTGTTGAATAGATGCTGCCGGTCTGAATGAAGGTTAATCCGCATTCATAATCGGCCACGCAACGCGCGCGCGCCCGCGCACACGCACCATCTTAAGGTACCGTCCCCCATTCACCCGTTAATTCTCTCTTTCTTCTGGCTTCTGATACCTGAATGCAACCGGAAGCCCTTTCACGCGTCCTGATTTCGTAATCTGAATCAGAGCATGACTCTCTCTCTCTCTCTCTCTCTCTCTCTCTCTCTCTCTCGCGAAGGCCTCCCATCTTTTTCAATCTTTGTCTCTCGCTTCTGAAGCTGAAACACGCATCTTTGGCGACGAGACGATCCTTCGTTGAATCCTGTCAGAACACCAGGACCAGGGAGATCGAGAGACAAACGGGGATCGAGGGATTTCCAGGCTCCCTCGGATTATTCCGTGGGCTGTGTCGATCGAATATTCCTACAGCTTGTATACAGTTTAAGCGGTTCCATTATTCGGACGCGTATTATCCGGATGTATCGCTGGTCGAACATTCTGTTATTCGAACGCATTTTCTTGTACGCCATTGTGGCCTGTGTAAGCTTTGAGTGGAAACGCTCCGCGTGCATCTGTTTATAGGACGAATGCGGAGATCTGAATCTGCTGGCATAAACGCGCGTACATGTAGCAAGTACGTAT
This sequence comes from Bombus pyrosoma, assembly GCF_014825855.1. Lineage (NCBI taxonomy): Eukaryota > Metazoa > Arthropoda > Insecta > Hymenoptera > Apidae > Bombus > Bombus pyrosoma. The sequence goes on along the minus strand of NC_057772.1, from coordinate 3,191,372 downwards.
TTCTGAGAGAATAGTTTCACTGTTAAAATTCCATCTCCGTTTTCTCTGTACTTCTAGCGACATACTTTGAAATCTACTGTTTGAATATTTCCTAGAATCAAAGGCGCGATTCTTTAAGAGCGTTGCGAGCGTTCGTTCTTCTCTCGAGACGGAAACGTTTCAGGCTAAAGTTTAAATATAACTCGCAGCGAAAATCTCGTTGGAAATATCGACGATTGTACGAAGCCTCGGTCGATTAGCGACGATGGAATCGATCGAGCTACCCGATGTCAGAATTTTCGAGCCTCGACCCAATGGAAAATTCCATTAGCGTGCGTTGCACTCGTAACTACCGATCGTTCCCATCGAAAGTTCTCTTCTCGGAAATCTGAAGCGATCGCGAATCGTGTGCCAAAACACGCGATTCAGCACTCGATGTCCAAGAGACGCGGTGTACTTCCCTCTCGGTTTACGTTTTCAGAATTTGCAAGGATGAACGTTCGTTTCTCGGATCGCTGCACTCAGCAGCCGTGTAAACACTGGTTCGTGCTGCAGCTGCAGCTCACAATCCTTTCGCCGTAACCTCGTGTTACCGTATCGCGTACACACCTTTGTCTTCAACTTCAACGCTAGAAACGTGACACGAAGACACCTCGCCAAGTTTCAACTCGTGAAATTCCTTCCATTTAACCTCCATTCCGAAGTAACGTGAATTCTATTTGGAATTTAGATGTCCTCGTTAAACCGTTCTAATTATACCGCGAAGATCGATAGCCGATTTTAGGCTCCTTCGACAAACACAGGAAACGTTCATCAATAAACAGTTATCGCGCAGTCGTTGCATACTCTCGTCAGACTCTAAAATAACTCCGGCCCGCCACGTCTACGTATAATAAAGCTATGAATTCGCATAATCGTCTTGGTTGTCCCGCGGAAAACGACGATCGACGTCGCTTGCACGACTCTTCCTTTACACACTTTGATTAGCAGGTAACGCGTCATTTTTACGATAAACAGCACTATCGTCGTTATTATTCACGACGACGCGATTCATCGATTCGACGATGTAATATTACGTGGTAGAGGATATAGGAACGGGGACTGGTGATGATATAACGGTGACTGGTCGTGATTCGCCTTCGTAAGGATTAATCGAAGCTGCAGGAGGCGGTGTAAAGCTTGAAATCGAATAAGACAATGTTTGTTGCATCGTAGGTTTTACGTGCGCGAATACATGATCGGAAGTATGAAAGAAAGATGGAAATACAGTGGAGTATGGCACGTGGAAGAAATATCACAACGAAGAGATTTTATCAGTAAAGTCAACACGATGAGAAAAACGAAAGCAGATGATTTTTCTCATAACTTATTACATATAGAGTTGGAAAACAAATATCAATTCTACGAAAATATAAAAATAGGGCGACTGTTTTAAATCGCAGTGAAATGATGATGTTTGGAAGTTAGAATTTTGGAGCACATTCGATGTTTATTTATCCTGACGTCAATGTTGTTTTCTTACACCTCGATGATTAGTGAAGTTGAAACGCGTTACGAGAGTTCGTCGATTAATTAAAGGAACTTTACGAGAGTACATAGTTATCGAGGTTAGCCAACCGCAGACAAATCTCTGTTGATCCGTTGGCGATACGAACGGTATCGGTCACGATGCACGTGGTGTAAATAGATAATAAAAGCAGGGGAAAAGTATCCGGGGTAGGCGACTGACCGGCGTCGAGTACGAGTGTAGCCTGCGCTGTTTATCTTCTGTCAACTGCCGATAGGAAAGCTAGCGTTGCGCTCCAAAGTCTCGTCGTGCTAACCCGAAAGCGCTTTTCACTCACGATCAGCGTTTGGTGCTGCCTTTACGTTTATCGAAGATCAGTTTTTCTAAGCTTTTTAAGTTGCAGCAAATAACAGAGAAGTTCCCTAATCGAGTCGTAAAACATCAGTTAACAGGGGAACGAAGATAAGAGAAACGAAGCGGGTAGATTCGACTTACGGAAGAGTTTGTATTAATTCTTTCACTTTCAGTAACTGCGGTGGTATTAATTAAGGAATATTCCATTTGTAGCGCGTTTCTACTTGACGCTAGAACTACTACATCAGTCAAAATAACTGGTTTTACAATTTTATAAATGTGTCAACCCTCGTTTAGGGATCATGGTCCCGGATGGATTAATAATACAAATAATAATAAAAATATGCTTCTGTAAGAAAGTAATAAATCAATAAATATAAAAATATTCTATTATTTCGCATTTTTTAAAGACCAATCATTTTGACTGGTTTTGGTAGAAATAGCTTAACTGTCGGTAGTTCTAGTGTTAATATATAGATTCAAGAAGGTACTTGAACACTTACAGGCACTTTTTATGAATACGTTACGTGTGTAACATAATTGTGTGCGATTGAAATTTCGTTCCGTTAGCGTCACGAGAAGTAAATTTTTATTTTGTAGATGAGTATGTTAAAATTCTCAATTAGTAAATTCAGAGTTTACAATGAAATTTCAAATGGTCAGAATACTTGGATTTTGTTAAACGTTCCGAGTCATTCCTAATCTGGATTCTTTTTATATCCGAAACATACTGTCAAAATACGAGCGCATCTACAGATTACGAAAGAATTCATGTAACATAATTGAGAAGTATAAAAAGTCTGTAACGTATCGAAGAGAAAGACGAGAGATACCGTCGCGTGTCACGATGCTGGGCCCAGAGGCGGTATCGTCGTGTTGGCGTTGCATCAGGCCCTGAAGCAGTCGTCGTCGCTATCTCATCCGACGCCCACCACGATTATTTCCTCTCTCCCACGTGTCAATTAGTATTCCCTGAGATTTTTCGTTATTTCTTTCTTATTTTTTTCTGTTTCTACAAAATTCACTGCCTGTATTTGCCGAGACAAACGACCATGGGCGTGGATACGTTGGACATTCGCCGTATCGCTTAAAATGGTCGTTAAAGAAAATTATGCATCGAGAAGCTTGAAACGAGAATCCGTAGGACCGTTTCAATTATTCGAGGCAATTAGATACTCGGAGAAAGAGAGAGAGAGAGTTGAGAGTTGAGTTTGAAATCGACGAGGCCAGTTAGCTGTTTGCTGATTAAACGTCGTGGCAAAAATGGCCACGTTTATTGTCGCTCGGCAAACACGCGGGTGTCGTCGAGGCAAACATAAAGCAAGGGTGTTAGTCATCGTAGGAAAAGCCACGGGATTTCGTGGGTAGCGAAACTGGCAATAAGCGGAACGCACCCCGCTGTTTTCGCCGGTCACTGATTCCAAAACTCAGTCGGATATCGGATTTCCTACAGATCATGGAAGAAGTTACGACTACCGGAGCCCTGGTAATCCTTCGTTAAACAACGGATATTTTGTTTAAAGAGCAAGCGAACCGAGCTTGATAATTAATCGGTGGACGCTACGGTTATTTTCGCTACTGCCGCCGCTAAGACGTCGTTCAATATTTGCGTTCCAGGACGCCGCTTAACAGTTCATCTTAACCTCGCGTTGCAGAAGTTTTTCGTAAAAAGTTTCTCTATTATACGCGTGATAAGAAAGCCATTATGCAAATCGGTCTAAAATGAGCGGGGTGCCTGAAGAACTGCATTAACTCAGCCGGCTCAAAAACGAGCTTTCGGTTAAATAAAAGCGACGTCGATGGATGATAGAAGGATCGTAAACTAGCCTTAATTATCTTCGTAAATAAATCTCGTATCTATCGGGAGGAAATTTAGCAGAACAAAAGACCTTGCAGCGATCGATCCATCGATCGTTAAAAATAATTCCTCGGTTAAATAGTTGGGACGTTATTCGTTAATAAAGGAACTTTGTTTTTACAATCACGTAAGCAAGTTCCGAGTAACATACCTAAACACGAGATTACTTATGGAGCAGCCTAATATAAATTCTCCTCCGAGAAGCTCTTCTTCCTTCTCCTCAGTTGCTCGTCAAATTGTAAATTCACAGCGTTGAAATTCGTATTCTGTATCTCCTGGAGCATCCAGCGAAGCTTCATCGTTATTCCCTGGGGCAGTGGAAGCCTTCCCTTTTGACACGGGACGTTTCGACCACACGAAAGAAGCGTACCAGACGAATTTCTCGTCGGGAAACGCGTAGCCATCTGTTTCTGTGCGATCGACGCGCGGCCAACCGAGGGGTAAACATCCCCACGAGGCCTTCCAGTAACCCCCGTGGCTCGCAACATTACGCGTGCCCCAAGAATCGTTCATCCCACGGAATTGCAAGAGTAATCCCCGGCCGGTGGCGTTTGCCATTTACATAAAAATAATTAAACGGCTCGTTGTACGTTCGCCAACCCTCAACTTCCGCGCATCCACGTTCGAAGCTCGTAGGGCTCGTAAGGATCGCGTGATCGAACCATGCAAATCCACTGTTCCGAGACTTTTATAAAATTGTAATGTATGTAGATGTCGGTGTCCCAGCTTTCGGCATTTCGCCGTCATGAATTTTAACCACGACGATCGTCGTCTAACTCGACGGATCATCCTTCTCGAGAACGACTCGCGTTGCCCGATTTCGTTGATCGAGCATGGTATTAAGAAATTGCGCGTCCCGCTAATCTGTCTACCTGCTCTTTGTTCTCGGTATTTTAATCGATGTCTCCTCCCATGCAAGAAGTTTCGTTCCATTAATAATTCATATTACGCGACCGATGCATCTCTGTCATCGTATCGAGGATACGATCGATTCGCTCCCCAAGCAACGCCACGATAGAGGCCCGTGCGCGACGTTTTATTCGGTCTTATCCGGTCCAGTCGTCATTACCCCCGAAGTCCTATTACCGAGGCTCGATCGGGATCCCTCGAACCACGTCATCGAGATGAAAGGGAAAAAAATATCAAGGAGACCGTTGCTAGTCTGTGGGACTCGTGGCAGCTTCCCCACGCCACGACCGAACCGTGTGACTCTTTGTCAAAAAACAAGTGGAAGAAGGGATCGTCGTCATCGTCGTAGAGGCTGCAGGGAACTTTGGCTCTCGTCGTGAACGTACGAAAACGATGAAGGCAGACAGAAAGGGACAGTGAAAGACAGAACGAGATGGAAGAGAAGTTTGAGTCGGGAGAAAAGCGGCCGAATCGAGAGTCAGGAAGGATGCTGCTTGCACCCTGCATAAACACGTGTTACGCGGTAGAGACGCGTGAAAGCATCCATCAGGACCAGCATGGTGCACCGCGAGCATGGTAGGCAGCTGCCGAGCTCCGTTCTACCGTGTCGAAGCTCGTTTCGCTGGCTGGGCAAGCTGCTGGTGGATTCGACGTGGCCCACGATACGAGGGTGGAAGCGTTCACGACGGGACGAACGCCGCGAGGGTTGCCACCAAGACGAGGGACAAAAGAGATAGGAGAGACAGAGAGAGAGAGAGAGGAACGAAGGAGTATTCCGGCGGATAACGTTGGATCCCGTTAGACGAACTCGATTGGGGTGCCTACGCAACCGGAACCGAACGGAGGATGGAAAGCTCTCCGTCAACCCTTGACAGCCATTTCTTTTCTCTCCAACCCCCGACCCGACAATTTTGATCGATATCTTTAATTTTTCCTCGACGACTCACGACTCCCAGCAACTTCGATTTTTGTTATTTCATAGATCGGTGACAAGAGATAATAATAATAATAGATCGAAAGATTTCAATCCGTAACTGGTATAGTTAGCGTAACCGTGATTTCGAGATAATTACAGGCGTATAGTTGTCCGAAAAGTTTCTTTCCTCTTATAAGGAAATAATAGACGCGCAATGTTTTTTCTTTTATATTAGTTTATTGAATTATGCACGAACATAATAATAGAAATAGAACGAAATGGATCACATCTAATTCAATAAAATAATAATATAAAACAGAAATTGTTGTTCATCTGTTATCACCTTATGAAACGAAAGAAACTTTTCCGACAACCTAATATAATATTTCCTCTTTCGTGACATAGAAAAGAAACTTTCATTTTTCCTTTTTTATTGTTAATTTTTATCTGTTACCGTAAGTCTCGGAATACAAATTAAAATTAAACAATCTGACCCGAGAGTGCAAACCGTTTCGACTGCTCGTTATCCAATGGCAGCGGTTAAACGTTAAAGCAGGATAACAATTACGAAACTAACGATCGTTCAAGTGATGTCGGAATTCTCCGCGTGGTAAACGGACGTGCGTTTACATTCACATTTTACGATGTCTTTCGTTCAAGAAAATCGCAGCCATGGATTTCCACGTGCTCCATTCTGGCCGCTGCCGGCTCCTTTGTCGACTGGTTAAATTTTCATATTTCTATGCATCTTGTAACGAGCCGAAACGCTAACTTCATTCTCCTGTGCCTGCGTACCTTCTTGCCGGCAGACATGCCAGAAAAACGATGCCATTAATATTAACGCGACTCGCAGCAGGATCCGATGTTGCGAAAGTTTCGAAGTTTCCCTGACAGTGAGGAGTGCGAACCGTTTTGTTGTAAAATTCTGGCAAATTTCCTGCTTGATTTTCGGGATTAAACTCCTACCTGATAGCGATCTACTACGCTTTGAAACGCTTCCTTCGATTCTAGAAAACTTCAAAGGCTATTCACAAATTTCTCCCTCTTTCGATTTAATGATAAAAGTCTTGCAAAAGTCTTCTCGAGGATTCTTAATACTGTGTATACGTATTACTCGGATAAGATCACGGACGAGGCGCTGTTTCAAGGCTCTTTAAAGTAACTATCGATCAGCTTAAATCTGTTGCAAGTACTATTTGTATTGGAACAGATTTCCAAGGTTCGATGTAGACAAGATAATAATCACACAAAACCATATCGAAAGATTTATATTTCCTTGTTCGAATGTTAAAAGTTTTGTTTTTCGATTCGCGAATGTACATTGAATTTCATCCCATCGCTAAAACTAACCATCGCCGAAACTAACAATATTCGCGAAAGATCGTGGAGTATTTTAACGATGCTTCGCGCGAGAATATCTGCCGGATATTTGGGAAAATTTTAAGGCTTGGCGCATCTGATAATCCGGTATCTGAGAATCGCGCACCGAGCAAGGGTGCATTGTGCGCAACGTGCACGAGGGTGTATTAAGTGCGCGTCCCTATATAGCTCATTCAACGCAATCACGATCGTAGATAAGACCTGTCACGATCTCGCGACGGGGAACTCCACGGCCGTTCGTTTTCCTCCGTTCATTATACAAACACGATGGTTTACGTCCGGAACTCGCTTAGCGTCTGTTCCGTCTTCGCCATGGACGATCAACAACGAAGACGACGAACACGACGATAGAAGGTACTCGTCGTCGGTGTGATTCATCGTGATATCTGCGATTTATCTTGCGCGAGAAGCTTCCCCGAACATACTCCGCGTCTACAACTTGATCGACATATTTAATGCGACGATGGAACATCGAAGAATAACAAATCGTCCATTACTCGAGCAAATATTTTTATATTCCAACGTAGAGGGTCTATGGAATTCCATTAAAAATGTCGACGAGATTATTAAGAAAATTGAATCAACGTAAACGTAATGAAACGTTAACGTCGATGAAAGAAAGTAGAAATTTTATATGATTCTCGTCTTTTACAAAACGATCGATTAATTTTCCACCCGTTAATAATTCATCGATTCCTCGTTTATCACTTTTTTTAACGCGGTAACCTGACGTAAACGAAATTCTTTCGGTAAGATCCGATTCCGCGAAGCAAATGATATTTCGGTCGCCGAATGTTTTCGCCATTTTCACGCTATTGCACGTGGCCCGCGCGAATATCACCCAATGAAATATCCATTTCCGGAAACTTGTCGGCTCAGGAAGCCTGGCAAATGTTCCAGAAATTACAGCCCTTTGGCTTCGTAAATTCGACCATGATCGAGTAGCTAGCCGACATTGCTTCTATACGTCCATTTCAAAAATAGATAAACAGACGTTGAATTTCAACGAACGAGCTACTTGTTTCTTGCCGAAAAATGAAATTACAGTGTACGGTGAACTCGTAACGAAGTCGAAAGAGACCGGGCGCCAAGTTTCACGCGCGTGATAATACGATCGAATGACGGGGCAGTCTCGGAGGACAATCGTACAAGCCTGTCGAGCGTCGAAACGCAATTCATCATGCAGCTCGCCCCTGAAGAATAGGAGGGGAATGGCAAAGAGATTGGACGCGGAAGAGAGGGAGGGAACGCGGAAAAAGGGAAAAGCAGAAAAAGATAGCACGAGAAGAACGGAGGAAAGAGAAAGAGGAAGAAGAAGGGATGAAGAGAGGCGATAGAAAGAGAGAAGAAGGAAGAGAAATAAAGGAAGAAAAACGGCCGCAGGCCTTGTAGGTACCCTTGCACGCACTCGACGCATCAATCTTCTTTGCCAACAATGTTCGCGTAAATTACCCTCATCGATATCAAAGTGACGAGGGTGGTAGGCGGCGTCGCTGTTCCCAGCTATGGTGCTGGCGGAAGAGACCAGCCCTTATCTCGCGCCAGTCAGAAAATTGAGTTTACAAAGATTCCATCGTCGGGCAGAAGGCTCTTAGGTGTTCCTTTCCTCTGCCCCGTTCACGAATTCGCGCTTCGGAATTTTACTCCGGTTTAAGGGATTTTCATATCTTTCGGAATGTATCGCAGGTGGAAATGATATAGCAAGTTGGTAAGTTATATCGTTAAGTAGGATCATCTATTAATCTAAGTTAGAGTCACTCGCAGGCAGCTGTGTTTCTTCAAGTTTATTTCTACCTTCGTTAGCAGTTCAACGATAATACAAGTTAAAAATTATAGTCGTTATAGTCGTTTTGGTGCACAAAGAGATGACCTTTTCCAGATACGCTACGAAGGAATTTATATCCTTCGAAACGCCTCAAATTGGTTGTTTCGATCTTGGAAGTTCGAAAACGTTAATCACCGATCAATAGGAGCTGTACGGAAGCCACGAAGACACTGTCACGCCAAGTAATTTATTACTATTTCGAAAAGCTTTACTATCGCAAAACGAAATTATTCGTTAAAAGACAGTTATATTCAACAATTTCGACAGGATATCGTCTATAAAATAGGTATAGACGAGAAGATTCGCTTATCTAGATGGTTAAATAATGAAACGAGATTTCGTTGCTGCGTAGCTAGGATTGAGGTTTCTGCTTTACGATCGTCGCTTCTACAGGTCATCATACGTTGCTAAGGCCTAACGGCCTGTTGCAGTCCAACCGCGTATACCTGCGTCAATTATTGCCCGTTTAGAAATTCCACGGTTGTCTGCCTGGTGAAACCGATCCGCTTGATGTCGTGAAGCCTATGAATCGCAATTAGTCGATCCTTTTCGGAGTAACCTTTAACTCGGACCTTTTGTTCGTCCCTTTGAAACCCAAGCTGCTTTGCACAGCTCGGGATCGGCATTGCCAGTGCTTTACAAAACTCGACTCGCGTGTTCGTGTTCGCTTTAAATTCCACTTACTACGTGGTCGAAGCTCGTACCTGCCACTTTTCCTGCGGAATTTGTGATTTTCATATGGAAGGGTCGTTGCTGGGTAGAAATTACCTTCGATAATGGCAACAGCCACCGAAGCTGGGAAAAATCGCTGAAAACATGCGAAGCAATTGCGGAAAACAGGAAGCGGGCGCATGCTATCACGGAAAGACTGTACGCGAGCTGACCGACGAGCGCATAGAGCGTACAGACAGCGCAATCGGCCCATAAATTTCCAGTGATACCATGCATCGGTGGTGGCGGCCTAGCTCGAGCGTGCTTCCGATATGCACGGTCGGCTCTGGTCGGTCCGAAGCACCGCCTTAAATTCCCCTCAGACGCCTCTAAACAAGACCAAGAAGACGAAAGGGAGAACGTTGAACGTAGCTCTGCAGGAAGAGATTAGAGCGCACGAAAGTTTCGCGGTACCGTGGCGTCCACGATACTCGGTTTAATGTACCGTTATGATCTTTATGGGGAACGTTTATAGGCCATTACGATTGAGTTTTCACGCCGAAACGGTGTTCCGTAGTCGTGCAATATTTTTTCTCCTCCCGGCACACCGTTGATAACTCGATCTCGCGAGACAGTTGCACGCTCGTAATTATCGATGAGATCGCCGATTCGAAGTGGATCGTTTCACGTCAAATCGATGCTCGCGAACGATATTAAGGGGGAGAAAGAGAAGGAAGAGGCACTCGTTAATAGTAGTTGCCCTCTTTCCAGCATGTCAGGACGTTTCCACTTTTAATCGCGCCTGCGTATATCTTCCACTTTCACCGGACTTTCCTCGGCGACTCTGCGTAATGAAAATCTCCAGCTAACAGGATCATCAGCGACGAATTAAGCGAATTTGCAGTAATCGCAAAGGCGGTCGCCACTCCGGCCAGGATCTTTAATTAACGAAGCTTATTTTAATCATCCCCGATCAACCGTGAAACCCTCCTCTGGCTACGTAATAATCGCGTTCGTTGGAAAAACTTCCGTCCAGCCCTTCCTTCTTTGGTCACGCCGCGATAAATTTTACTGCGTCTAGTATCGCGTCGTGCAACGAAATTAATCGGCGCAAAAGCCAAGGGACTGTATTTTCCCGAAAATTACATCGGCGCCGATATTAAAACGATATAATCTTTCATTTTCGCGGGAGAACGTCCCGTGGTAGTTAATCGTAGGATGATAAAGACGAAGAAAATTGCTGCTAGAAAAAGCATTTATCGAGAGTGTGTGCGACTAAACTGACGTTCCGTGCAATTAAACAGAACGCTTAATATAGATGGTCTTGGATAAATGCACAGAATCTGGCAGTTTAAACTCTGGAGGCCGCCGAACGATTATCTCAGGATGGTAAACGACTAGCTGTTCTTTCGACAAGAAGCGTGTTAATTTTCCCCGGTTGCTCCCTGTTTCGAGATCACTATGATCGACGACGGTTACTCCCATGGGTCCTCGTATTTATGGGGCTCGAGATTAGCTCGCGAGACCCCGGCGTAACCTTTACGACGAGGAAGAGTCTTTTACGACATTGCGACGTAATCGAACGACGTTATCATCGGGCCTGCCGCATGAGTAACTTTATTGCCTCGCGTTTACCCCTTTTTTCCACGACGTTCCTCCTACGTGTTTTGCATTTTTATTCTAACTTATATATTGCCGGAATATAACAGGCGATTCAACACGAATGCGAGAATGTGTTTATGGCGGCACGAAGTTTTTTGAAACCAAAGGGGAAGAATGAAAATCACGCGTGTCGTTTAAGGACCATTTTTACCACAACGTACGAGTGCTTTGCGTAATTCGTACATTAGCGGAAATTCGACGAATCCATGGCGCCACATAAACCACCGTAATCATCATCGTCGACGCTTCACCCGAGACTCCTAAATATTTGGCTCGGCGCCGCGACCAACCGCGTTACGTATCTTTCCCGCTTCGTTTCATCGTTCCATCGTTCAATTAGTAAAACAAAACCGCGTTTGGCGATCGCTTTTACGATTTATAATAAACCAAATGGGGAGAGTCGATGAGGGCGGGGGACGATGCATTATCGTGCAGCCCGGAGCGCATTATTTTCGCGATAGGATCGTCAGCGCAGCCTCGATTCCCTTAATGAGTAACGGTCGATCGAACAATGATTTCGCCGGATTTCGAAATCGTCCGAGAGAGCAACGTTGCGTTGGATCAAACCGTCTGGCCCGTACCCTTCACCCGACCAACCTAGACGACCACCGGCAACACACGGGGGTAGATAAAATCTGTATTACGTTTAGGGACGTTGCTGGGCGTGCGTGCACCCCCTTGCAAACCTATTAACGTGCGTGCACGCGTTGCATCGCGACCCATACCCGAGACAGAGACAGAGATAGGAGTTGAAGCGAGATCGTTTCTGGATCCACGTGATTTACGCGTGCCGGCGCTGCTCCGAATTCCAAAGCTTCCTATTAACTGGGTGCAGCGCGCGGAATCGCGGCGGCGCGTTGGTACGCTCCGCTTCGTGCGTTCCTACGAAATTTGAAAAACGATTTTATCGGCTAGTCCCGATTGCAGTCGTATTCGAGCGGCGCTCGCACGATATTTCAACCGCCATGGGACAGCCGCTTAATTGCGGCATACATCTCCGCCCTTAATTTCGCAATTAGTTTCGCATTAAGGCGAAAAACCAAAAAGAAACGGTACGAGCCGTTAGTCCGGCGACAAACAACTCACCTCTTCCCACCCTTCGTTTCTTTCAACCCCTTTCCACCCGTTTCCGCCTTGCACCAAGGTTTTTCCGTGGGTCGCGCTACTCGGCGTCCCAAACGTTAAGGACACTTTAATTGACAAAATTTCACAGACACGCCGCCGCCACCGGCACCGCGACATAAATTTCCAATTTTCGTCACGCAGAAATGGCGAAGAAGTTTAATTGGCGCCGTCCGAAACTTTTAAAGCGTTTCCGCTTGTCGGCTCGGAACAGCGTCTTGTTCGTTCCTTAAAGGGGGTAAAAAGGAGTCTTCCAAGCGGTTTTTACCGTGAAAGCTTCCACTCTGGATGGAACCCGTCTTTCGAATCAATTTTCGACAGTGTTACACCCTAGAAACTCTTGGAAGCCTGGTATTTGCATCACGATCGACCATTAACCAAATTGGCCACGTCATGCCAGTATTCGAAAAAAACCTTCTACCATGCTGTTTTTGTACACGCTGTATACTCCTTAATTACGAAATACTTTGGTGCTGCTGCTGCTTCAAAGTATCTCGTTTGTTAAGAGGTTCTTCTTGATATGGCCTTAAACTCGAGGAGAATCGATGAAACGGCTGGATTCGAGGGAACAGACGGTAACGAGATCGAAAGAGTGTTCACAGAACACCGTCTGCTGGCCGATCTGGCTTCGTTGAACGGGATCGAGCGGTACACTGTTAATCTCGCGCGAATATAACGCGACCATAAATTACCCAAACGAGCGGCTGAGCACTACGTGGAAAGTGTGCTCCCCGGCAGCGGATCTCTTCGTAGGCAGCCTCGGAGGATAGTTTATGGACTTGATCTTGCGTACTGTTACCTTGATTCTCGGTCATTATCATCGTCGACCTGCACGCGATCAGAACTCACCACCGATACATCGCCGTGGTCCAGGATGTTTGCGCGCTGAAAATACATAGGCAGAGATGGTAATTTCGCGATACCACGTCCGCCACGATAGTACCATATTTATTTTGTCAATAATAATGAACGCAAGGGCGGTGCTGTGTATTTTCTCACAGATTCCGTTCGAGCATTGTATCTTCCCGGAAGCGGCGCGCGGCCGCCTTCCAGATCTGGACGAGCGATTCTCGCTGGATTCTCGGCTCGTTTAACCTGCCTATTACCGTGCGAAATTTCCCGATTCTCGCGGTTATCTAATACGTACGTAATTTTTAATCAAACCACCGAGGCCAGCCTCATCGAACATCGGTCGATGCGTTTGTATGTTTCCGTCGTATGGAATCTCTCGAACCCACCGCGAAGCAACTCTCATCTTCAGCACTAAAGCTAATTCCTTTGAAAACGAATCCACGCTGATACATTTCACGCTACATATCTCGAGTAACATAACTCAAACAAACTTTTGGGGAAAAGCCAAAAGATAGGAAGGTTACGGAAATATTATTTAATTAAACGGATAGTGTTGACGAAAAGAAGAAAATTCTAGGAAGCGATGATTTAATTAACAACGCAGGATTTCATTATTTTGCTTGATGTGTAATTTAATTCCTTTATACAAACATAAGAGACGGAAGTATAAAAATGAGGAAAAGAGGATCCTAAGCAGGAACCAGAGACGCGGGTGGTTTGCCAAGGAGGAACGAAGGACTCACGCAAGATACCGTTGCACTTCCGGGAAGGAAGTGTGGTGGGAGCGAGCACGTGGTCGCGCCAACTCACCCCACGGTAGTCGAGGAGGTCCGTCGCGAAGAAAGAAGAAGGTTAGATGGTTGAATAAGGGCGGGAGTGGCGGGAGGCTGCGCGCGCAACCACAGGCCACGCTGCCGCCGGTGGCTCGAGAGTGAGCCGCGTGGTCGGCCCGCTTCAGTAACTCCGATACCTTCGAGCGAGCGAGTCACGTCCGATTTCGAACCCGACTGTCTACAGAGACGCGCCAAAACTCCTCTTACTCCGAGTATTTCGTGCTTATTTTCGTCCACGCTATTAAATTCAGTAGGCGTATCGCGATCGAAACGATGCAAAAACACGCTTGCCTTTCCCTCCCATTTTACCGAATAAATTGATCGTTTAGTGAACGTCGAACATTTGGTGTACGCTGTTTATAAACACGATAGTCGCGCGATCCAAACAAACGACTTCGAACTCTCGTGTATTCTACGCCGCCGAATATGCGGTCGAATATTCTTAGCGAGGAGTGAGTGAATTTCGTAAATTACATCGGATGTTTGATATATTCGCGAAACTTTGACAACGGTGACTTGTGCAATTCTCCAAACATCGAGCTTACGAAACGACTGTCGAACGACTGAAACTTCCGTGTAATGTTCGTCTGATTTTATTCTTCGATTCTACTCGTCTGTTCATCGTTTTACTTTTTACGAATGATTTTCGCTATGAAGGCGATTTATTACCTTACGATTCTCTGGACCATTGCAATCCCGGTGTTGTGCGAACCCGTGAACGTGCCTATGAAACCGAGATTGACCATTCTCAAGTGTTGTCGACACAACGAGGAACTGGTGAAAGAATCTGACAACGAGACAGACACGAGGACTCGTTGCAGACCGACGAAAAACGAATGGAAACCCATTATCTATTCGCCTTCCGAGGCGAATATGTTGGAGAAACCGCCCATGGAATGGGACATCGTCGAGGGAAGGAGGCCCGTTTGCGATCAGAATTCTGCGTTGATCTACGTACCCTACCGAATCACCAATCCGTTCGTGCTCATGGACGATGGCCGCGTGCTCATCGACATCCACATGAACGAAAGATTCGAGCCGAGCGAGTATTGCGCCGATTCGAACGCTCTTCTAGTTTGCATGAAGAATAAAACGGAAGGAAACCACGCGGCTGCCACCATGAGACCACGTATTAGAAAATGCTGCGGAGAAAACGCGACTTTCTACGAAGAAGAGTAAGTTTTAGAGTTTGGGTGTTTTGAGGCGTTGCGTTGAGGTTTTGTTGACTTTCCTTCGATTCGTGCGATATGTATTGCTTTGACAACAAAGGTAAGACACGTCGAGGATAATTGGTTGATCCAGTGATATTAGCGTTCTGTTTACGAATAGGTACGCTGCACAACTACGGAGAAAAACGATATTTCCAAGTATCGATTCATAGCTTGTTGACATAAACTTTTACGGTTTTAGCTATTAATGTTTCGAACTATAATATTTTATGATATATAATTAAAATCTATAATCAGCAAATATACATTTAAATTCTTTTAACGGAACATTATATTTTACTGCAATTTTTAAAATGGCACAAAGTAGTTCCATCTAACCTGGAATTTTATATTTCGATATGTCTCAATGACAGTCTACAACAGGCTTTCTAAACGTCGGTTTGATACGTGATATACCATTAGTCTGTAAGAGGTTAAAGGTACAAGGAAACTCGTTTTAAAAACTCTTTCGCAGCTAGTATCTGTTTCCATAGTTTGTCAGTATAAAATACGTTAGGTTGTTTGATAAACTCGGGATGTTTTTATCGGAAATTTCTATCAAATAATTAAATGCGCGAACGAACACTGCTGCGAACAGAGTTAATATTCATGTACATGTATTTGTAGCCATATAAAGCTATCGTAATATTACCGATAGAGTTCGTATACACATGAACCGAACGGAAAAACAGGAAGGTAAATTAAATTTTATGCGGCTTAATATACAAACGAACCGCATAATTTAGACAAGTTAGAGACGATCGATATTCCTTGCAGACAAATATCCCGGTGATTTGTATTCTAGTGGCAAGCTCGAAGTTGAGAGGAACGCCGGCTAGCTTCGCGAATAACTGTAATCGTTCGGTCGGTTACACGAAATTTATTGGTTTACCCATGCCGGTGTATTTTTATTGAGAGGCGCCAGTTGTCGTTTGACGCCGTCCCTCCGGAAAAAAAAAAAGAATAAATGTTGGGAAAAGTTGCGCGAGGCTTCCCTCGGAAATGCGGTGTTTGCGATGCAAGCGTGACGCTCGAGTAAACAAAAAATGCCGGGTTTCGTTTTAATCGCGCTTTCAATCGTTCAAGCTTGGGCGTTCCGTGGACTTTGTTAGAATTCTGTGTGGCCAGCCGGCGCGTTTCCTAGATAAATTCTTGCGATACGAACGATATATGCATTTTTCTTTCTCTTCTTTATCCACTCGTGCTAGCGGTTGTGGTTTTCTCTGTCGCTTTGCTTCTATTCGTCCACGTCGAACTTACTTAGTGTAAGATGTCTTGGAAAATCCTAAATATTAGTTCTATGAATTGTAGTTCCTTCGAGACTCAGGCTTATCGTTAGATTTATTGATTCTCAAAGCGAATCTCTTAAACTTGATAGTGAAAGTCTCGTACATCTTAAGTATCTAACATCAAGAATTCAAGAAACACGACGTGTAAATGTTGAGCGTAAAAGAACAATTATTTCAGAAATAATCATGGCGAATAATTTTTCAATTTATCACACCGTCGAAGGATTAACCGTCCTGAATAAAAGACAGATTTTACGCGAATAAGAAATACGCTGTTTCAAAACAATTTGTAATCCAAC
Organism: Bombus pyrosoma; assembly: GCF_014825855.1. Taxonomy (NCBI): domain Eukaryota; kingdom Metazoa; phylum Arthropoda; class Insecta; order Hymenoptera; family Apidae; genus Bombus; species Bombus pyrosoma. The sequence goes on along the minus strand of NC_057772.1, from coordinate 3,174,728 downwards.
GTTACTCGCTTTTTCTTGCTCAATCCTTTACTCGATAAAAACACAGGATATAGGTATATAGTATTTCTGAATCATCGCTCTTTAATATCCAACTTATATACAATCGCTACCTAATCCTTTCACCTCAATTTCATCTTACTTAAACGTTTCTACAACACCATTAATCTTACATCACCAACGTATCCAGTCTTTCGTTTCTTCCATTATATTCCTAATGTTAATTTATCAACATCGATGCTTTCGAAACAAAGCAAATCTCATTGAAAATTTCCGTTACAGACAAACGTGCGTTCTTTCCGAGGAAGCCACGAATCCGACGCCTTTGCTGCCAAATGCCTCTGCCGCTGCTGAAATCGTGCCTGGCTTTCCGTCTTGTCGTCGTTCCGATAATCTTACGATTTTGGGCGACGCTAAGGATGCCCTGTTGTTGCCAGATGGCGGCTTTGAAATCGGCGGCGTCACGTTACCCACTGGTCAGTTTTGTATTGAGAGGATCAAGGAACTGAACCACGTGTCCAAGGTCTTCGCGTGTTCCGAACACGGATCGCAAAAGTGAGTTTGGTATATAAGTTAAACATAAAATTAAAGAAGTAGGAAGATTGTTATCTTGAGGCTCCTCTTATATATCTTTTTTCTAAATTATGTTTCGTGACCCGAATCCTTTTGCATAATTGTTATTGACATTTTGCAAGTTATAAGCTAAATTACGTTTCTTTTTATCCTATTACTATGTGAAAGAGAAATCCTAACTGTTTCGATCTTTGATGCATACCTGATAAGGATTGTAAAAACGAATATAAACTTAAATATTCCATATATTTTTATACGTCGTTACGATCCATATACCGAGCTCTAAAACGCAAAAAAAAACGCTATAAAAGAAAAATTCGCTGCCCCGCAACGTTGGAAATTTCAGACATCCTGCTTACGTAACCATACGCGCCGATCTTTTACTATTTTTCCACTCGTTTCTCGGACTAGCATTAGGATTTCCTCTCGTTAGCGTGGTTTCTTCGCGTGCCTTCTCAAACGAGCGCAACGAGCGTTCTACTCGACGGACCGCGTTTCTTCGTTAAACAAAATTAAAGTAATGAACGAAACCGCGGCTGTAACGCGACTGTCACTGAATTTCTTCAGCCAAATAAAAGCGAACGAAAATGCAGGTTTCCAGTGAAATCGGTGAATATTATCAGGAACGTATAGGTCTTGCGGTTCGCAGCCGTAAATCACGTTCTTTTAATTTATTTTTAATCGATCGACAATCGGCCGATTCACGCTTTTCAAGAGGGCAAGCTGGATCAAAGCGCGTCCTACTTGGAGGTTCGAAGCACGAATCGACTTTTTGTCCGGTCGAGTATCGGCTGTCTCGATCTGGATTTATCGTACGGCTTAATTGCATCCTCGATGGTCGAGGTTCGGTGCTGGCCGCTTCTCTCCGCTTCGACAACACGAGAAAAAGTCGGTTCCTTCACTTTCACTTCTCTCACGAAGAATTTCTAGGTCACATCCGTGCGACCGCGATGCGCCGCATCATCCGTGAACACATTTCCGTACCAGGTGTATAGTGCTACTTGAAACGATGGCTCGTATCGATGACAAGATGAAAGTCAGATTCCATATTTCGTTGCTGTATGAAACACGAACTTGACGTATTCGTGTAATTTTGTACGGTAGAAGAATATACGTATATGTAACGTGAAACATTTTACACATCGTAGTTTGAATTCATAAAGATCGATGGTCAAAGAGGACTTCTTTTTATCAAGTTTCACGTTACCAATCCCTTTTATAATAGTTACATGGTCCAAATTGTATCGTTGAACTTTCTATTCGAAAACGATTGTAATAGGACGCTCGACACCAGAGTCTCGGAAATTGTACTCGGAAAACGTGTGGACGCGTACGCTTGTCGCGTGCAATTTGCAAAACAACGCTCGAAACTCAATTAACGGGACCGTTTACATGTGGTCGCGCGGAGGGCAGCCCTTTCACAAGCAAAACCCGGCCTCTGCGTAACGTTTTATTTCGAATAGAAGGTGGTCGATGTTTATTTACACAATGATGGTGATTATTCGTAGGAAAAGCCCTGTCTTAGGTGGACCGACGAAAGAAAGCGAATACCTACGCGTAGAAAGCGCTACGCATCGTACATATGCCACGCATAATGAGCGTGAACGTTCGTGGTGCATGACTACACGCGCTGATTAGTTAGAAAACAGCCATATGCTTTTTTTCCTGTCCGCTGTCGGAGACACAGTTCTCCAACAGAGAAGCGGTGAACGACGTGACTAAGCCCGAGATACCCTCACGAAACTCGGAGAAACGATTTCACCGGCGAGACTTTCACTGGCGAGGCTGGAGAGAATGGAGCGTCGATTTGCGTCGAAATTCGAGTATCGAGACACGAATGCGCGTTTCGTGGAACGAACAGGATGTTCCTGGAATCGAAACTGTCGACAGAGTGTCACAGAAGCGATCGGTGCTTGTAATGGCAAACAGTGTCTGTTGCAACGTAACGCGATAAAATCACTCGATCCTGTATATCGCGTGAAAAAGACGCAATAGCCTCTGCAATAGAGCGAAGGTTTGAATCAACGACTAATTACGCGAATTTCTAACGATACAGTAATTCACTGTTGACCGAAAATTCTGTTCCTAACGGTCTCGAAATTTTTCAAGGATAGATGCGCCCAGAATTGCAGTCACGTAGATCAGACTCGCGTTGTTCGAAGATCAACGAGATTCTAATTTCCTGATATCGATAGAAATTGACACAGATTCGTAAACAGGTAAGCAGAGAATAAAAAAGGAATGCTTTCCTTGGTAAACTTTCAGGCCCATAATTCAGCCAGCCGACATCAGATTCACCTTGTACCCTGTGGGCTTCATCATTAGCGCAGTATTCCTGGCAGCCACGTTGGCCGCCGGTTGGTTGCTGCCAGCCTCTCATCACGTTCTGCACTGGCGTTGCCAGACTCATCATGTCACCTGCCTGATGCTCGGTGATCTCCTCATGGCCATCATTCAGCTCGCCGGTGACTCCCTGCACGGCGCATTCTGCAAGGCGCTCGGTGAGTCATTGCGCTTTATGTTTATCCCGTCCTTTTACATATATCGGATTGCAGTCTTGCACGATTAGAGCATTGCAATTAATCGATCGTTTCCTGGATAATTTAGATCAAGCGTTACGTCTTGTACGGAATCAAAAATATCCTGATATGTTCTTACGAAGAGGAGTGTACATCGGAGAGGACTTCTTAAACGAAAGGTTACACAGTTAGAACGACGAAAATTAGGCGAAATTACAGTATACTTTATTGCAAGAAGATACACTATGTTTCCCATTAGGTTTGACTCTATGTAAAAGCACCGTGCAACTCTTTGGATACTCGATTCTTGAGATCCGCCTAGAATCAAAGACCCCGGAGCCACCCGTTGTTAATCATTCGACGTTCGATCATGCGGAACATGCGATTTCTCGCGAAATTAATCAACGACCAGCTTGTCGAACCGACGTTACGAGTGGAACGCGTTCCGCGGCTCGTTTTGATCTCTCCCTGCGTAGCGAATTTTTGCTCGTTTCACAGGGAACAATCGGCGGTGCTCACTCGTAACGCGTGCCAGCTATGCGAGCAAATATACACCGATGGAATTCGAATCGGCCAGGGCGAAGCTTTATTTGCTGTGCACCATCCCACGAACTCCAGGCTAATTATTCGGATAATCGTGCTAATCCCTCGGCAAAGCTTCGCTTCTCCGTTTCGCTCGTTTCGATCGCGAGAATCGATTACAGCGTACACCTGCGAGCTATCCAACGGATGGTCTCGTCTGTGTCCACGAGTAACAGCGACTCTCATTTGCATCTCCGCTCGTTTCCGGCATTATCGCTTTGTAGTCGGCCTTTTTCGCGTCTCTCTCTCTCTCTCTCTCTCTCTCTCTTTCTGTCTCTCTGTCTTTCTCTCTTTCTCTCTCTCTTTCACCTCTACGTCCCTCGTCGCGGCCAGATTTAACCCGACCCATTCCGCGGGGTAATTATGTTGCGACCAGGGAAACCGGTGAATTTGCATCGAGCGTATTTCTTTCGGCGCGCAACGCGCGATCCCTTTGCGCGCCGGATCCACCAAGTCTCGCGGCTATTTCCGTTCCCCAGCCACCGGTAAATTTTCACCATAGGATCGCTCGTCCGTTTGACAGAGCACGGCGATTGCGCCCTTTGCGTCCTTTCACCTGATGCCGCTCCGCTTCGCATTCATCGATCGAACAATGGTCTTTGGACTTTTTTGCGCTTTCTACCGTGATATATTCTTTGGTAAATATATTCTCAAACAACAGATAAGAGAGCCAAGGATCTCACTTGTTCGTGTAGACTCGTGTGCGTCCAAGTAACACGGAAAGAGGAGAAAGTAGGACATCGACTGACCTACAATCGGACTCTCCACGGGTTGCTCTTCTTGCTCTTTTTCCTCCTTTTTCTTTTCGCCCCTTCTTCCACCAAAGTTTTCCTTCCCTAAGGTCTTATCGCCGTGTTCTCGAACCTTTTACGGACGAAGTTTATTGTATTGACACAGTTTGGTGATGAATTTGTTTGGTTGGCTAGAAGCAACTGGGCGCAACGTGTTGTAGGTTTGTTAGGGGAGACTAATGGTTCGAGTGACGACAGAGATTGTTTAGGAGATTACGCTTCCTAATAATGACATCACGGGACAATTTTTCTTTTCCGGGTTTTTACGCTTCTGATTTCGTTATGGCACGTTTTAAGCGGGATCGTGGAATTAGTTGGAAGTTCTCTTTTGTTCGAAATACTTGGTCTGCTTTGTGCGAGGAGATTGCATAAGCGTGTCACGTTATGCTTCCTCAGACATCTTACGCGTGGAGAGATAAAATGAGCAAACAGACGCATTTTCAAGGAGAGTCGAACCCGATGGAAGCCAATCTACTGTTCTATTTCTTACAATTACAGCCGCTAACACGATGAGCCTCTGAGAATTCAAACTCATCTACTCCGCTGTACGTTAATTTTTCAATTTCTCGTTACTTGATCGCGCATTTTAAACTTTGTTTCATGGATAACATATCTGTGTTTGAATATGTGAGTCTCTCGGTGCTCTACTTTACGGTAATTTCTTCGTTTCATTGCATAGGTACACGATCCACATCCAGTTTCGAAGAGACGATGTATTTATTTCCGTAGGTTCGTTCGTCGCAACATACGACATAAATAACAGTAAATTCTAAGGTAAATTCAAAAAGCAGCATCGTCGTATTTTTGTATTTCTCAACTTGCGGAATCGATCGAACGGTGTCTTAACTGTTCGTATCGTCTAAAAGAAGAAGGAAGGCGTCAGCTGTTATGACGCAACAAACAAATATAAAAGTACGCGGTCGATTAATTTTACTGAAATTTACAACCGTCACGATTACATATCGCTAAATTCGTGTTCCGTCATCTGGCTAAATTATTAGTGTTCGACTTTCTGAAACGTAACTGGCATAGTTCCATAAATGCGCAGGAATAATCGTAAATCGCAAAGTGAACGTTATAAAAATATTTTCCAATATCCTCGTCCCTTTTTACTTCTTAATTTATGGATCAGTATATAGTTTGTATGAGCTTATATCTAAGAGATACCAAGAACTACGAACAAAAAAGATTAGACACGGTATTGGAATCGAACAGTTGCACAAGCAATCGAAAATTCAGCTGACTCGTCGGCGATCGAGCCGGGAAAACGAATTGGATTCGACTCTGTACTCATTTCATCGTGGCGGAAGTATTAAAATTCATGAGCGTTTTTAATTCGATTAGTTCGGTCGTCTTTCAGGAACCGACTACGACTACGGCGGCAACAGTAGCCGGTTAAAAATTCAACTCGATTATGTTCGCTCGGTGAAATCTAGTTTCCCCGAACTGTTAACTTCTTCTCCCCGAGGCCTCTCGCAGTGCTTCGCGGCCAGAATAATTTGTAGCCGGGGAAATCTCGTCGGTTCTTAAACCGTAGATCGTGCTCGGACTTCTGTTTCCAAATCGATCGGTGATTCCGTTTAGAATCAGCTACATACACGCTGTGTCCAATTCGTCGAAAGCTATTAGCGAAACCGACGTATTTGAGAAAGCACCAGGACCACCGGTTCAACTGTTGACTCGATCGAAAGTTGGAATTTATTTTTCCATTGCCTCAAGTTCGCGGAAGCCCTCCGTTTCCTGTTACCTGTTTTCTCGCTGAAAATTCTACGCACTACTCCGCTGCTCGTTTTATACTGGCCGATACGATATTTGCGTAACGGAAACCTTGAAGGATGATCGGAACGATAAAAAATAAATTTTTACTCGTCATTGGAGATCGTTGTGTGTTTATCCTGGTACGTGCGGTTTCTTCAGGTAGCCACTACGTTCGAGTTCCAACGCGAGCACAATATCTTCGATTACGCGCCGCGCAAGCGGCGTACGATTTTACGCTAACGTGATGCCACTTCGATCAACCAAAGAATTTCTCCGCGACGTTTAACACGTTCCCTGCCAGACCGATGTTTGCTTACTTTTTCGTTCAATCACGTTGTTACGATTAATAGTTTTGCTTATGCCTTACAATTATTTTAGCAGTTCAAACAGCACGATTATAAAGAAAAGGCTGTTTTGTTTAAAATGTGTTAAACGTCAAAGCAATAAATTTAATTTTTATGGAATTGTTTTAACAAACACACACAGAGTTGAACATTTACTCTGCCGAAATTCCAAATTACACGAATGGAAAGTTCAGCGTGCGGCGTATACACACGGAACGTGTTAACGGTATCGCGATCGTCTTCCTTCTTTTCTCGTTGTTCTCGAACCGTAAGAAAATGTCGACGCGGAGACGTTATTGTTTCGTAGAACTAGATTGTTACGTATCGATGGCCTTGCAGCGTCATGGCATCGAAAAACGGGTTAAACGCTCATTGCCGCAATTACGGGACTTTTTCAGCGTTTTAGACGACAGTCGGCCGGTGCCGGTATGCGGTCAAAGCGATTACACGGACGGGTTATGCCGTTTTTTTTTCGTTGAGGTTGCATTGCGATTTACGAACGCGTGGCGTAACGCGCGTATGCTCTGACGCGCGTGTGTTGCGTGCAAGGTTTACGCTGCTCGGTTCTTCGATCCTGTTAGATGGAAATAGGAGGCATCGCGTGGAACAGGTTGATCGCCATAGGTGTCCGTGATGTTACAGTAGCTTCCAGAACTTTATTCCTGATTTATAACGCTGTTGGGATTTGGAATGTTTCATAGTCGTTACAATTTTAACTTAAAAAATCTCTTTCTATTTCTTTTTCTTTTTTTCTTTTTCGTATCGCAGTTGATAAATGGAAATGATTTTCTGTGCTGTTTATACAATCTCGTTCAGATTAATCAAGTTGTATGTTTGCATCCATGCAAATTGAAATTCAAGTACTTTTCGAGCAAGTTGTATCGTAGCTTGGCTAACGCGAAGCTGCTATTTTCACTTAAAATACACTTATTCTTCCAAGTTTCAAGCGAAGCTCGGATTCTGCCGACGATTCTTTGACTATAAAGGAACGGGAGTTCCTTCCCAAGTAACGTGAAGTTATTTCCAGTTTCATATCTGGTAATATCGGTTTACCAAGTGGTAAACAAGTCGACCGTCTCTATTTTCTTCTTACTTGATGTGCATAATATTTTTATTATATTTACGCTTTATAGTTAATGTCTCGTATACTTAATGGCTGCCTTCGACGCTATTTTCCATTGTGTATCCACTTACAACTCCTACGTATCTTTCAGCACATTTAGGTCGTTCAGTGAATTTTATTCGCAACTGAATCAAAGGCGTTTACACTAAACTTTACGTACAAATTTCCTCCTCGTAAAGGAGTTAATTCGGTTGATACACCCGGTATATAAGGGAATGCCTTCATCTCGTAACGCTTTAATTGCGCTCGTTCGCAAGTACCCACGTTCCCGTGGCTCGACTCTCTCCGCAATGGCTCGTAGCTCGATTCACTTTTAATTACTTTCGACCTTGCAAATATCTGTCGTGTCTGGAGCCGGATGACTTCATGGAAACTCTCTTCTTCCGGCGCGTACCATCGAGGCGTGACTTGACCTTCGCCAACGATCTACGTTGCGCTGTATCGTAGTTCTTTTCTATCCACTTACGTACCTAGCTTCGATATCCGTGGAATAATTGCGCGTTGCGTGTCATCCTTTCTCGTTCCACGACGCCCAAGAAAACTACGCGATCCTACGTCATCGCTGCTTTTCTTTCCAGAAAGAATCATCGTGAAGGTAAGAAACGTTACTCGACTTGTTGATCTTTCTCGTGTTACCTTATTTCCTAAGAAAACACCGTGACCCGACATCGTTTCGCCGTGACTTTGGCCGAGAGGCAACGTACACCCTTTTATGGGCAACCCTCGTCGATAGCGTATTCCGAGCGAGAAACTGGAGGAGATTGAGAACGCTACGCCGGTTCCCATTCCTGCCTTTCGATTAGTTCCATATTTTGCTGCGATGCGTGTGCGAGCTTCGAACCAATAGCGTATTGTGAATAACAGGACTATCGGGGTGGCGAAACGAGCAGTTTGTAATTTTTCATTGAAATTTTACAGATTCGATACGTAGATGCAGCGGGGTATTTTTCGAAATGTGAATGATTTTAAAGTACAGCTGTGGCTAGAAGCTTGCAGTCGCGTTATCTATTCTATGGAATTTTAGAACAAATTAGATTGTAATTTTATTTCCTTAGGAAACTAATAGAACACCCGTTGAATGTATATTGGCTTGGCAACTAAGTGTCATTAGATGGTAATGACAAAATGAGTGAAGTGTAAGACTGCTGGCAAAAAGTTCAAGATAGAAACTACACGAAACAAATACATGTTGCAAATATCTTTCCATGTACACGGCCGGCTAAAAATTTGGGATCATTTTCTCAAACGTTCTACATCGAACGAGGACTATTGATCTATTGGGTTGACAACTAAGTGATTGCGGATTTTGTCATTAGGTGGTAATGTCGGTAATTCCTGTTAAATTTGCCACCCAATATATGTAGAAAGGACAACTTGTTCAAATTTCTTGGAAGAATTAATAAAATACCGTCGAAGAAATTAAAGGTGAATTATTGGCTTGACAACTAAGCGATTGCGTGGTAATTACTAAGTGATTGATGATAATGATTACCATTACCACCTAATGACAAAATCCGCAATCACTTAGTGATCAACCCAATAAATCAGTCTTCGTTCGATGTAGATACGTTTGAGAAAATGATCCCAAATTTTTAGCCGGTTATGTACATGGAAAAATACTTGCAACATGTATTTGTTTCCTGTAGTTTCTATCTTGAACCTTTTGGTACTAGTCTTACGCTTCACTCACCTGTACTTGTAGATCTGAATTTCTTAAGAACGATGCGTTCCAACGAATATGAAATTGGTTTCAGTCGTTATTTCCTCGTTCTATTTAATCTTGTTGGAAGATTCAACTTTATTTTCTAGTAATTTCGATCGTGGTCATTTTCAAAGTCTCCTCCTCTGTCAAATGGGTCTACTTTCGTTTCATATAGGATGCAGGGATTCGTCGAAAGTTCGGTTCAGCCCAGTTCTCCGATGCAAGTTCTCATTTACGAAAGGGTTCCCTGTTCCGTGATTTTCTGGACCGTCGAGTAAGCCTCAAAAAAACGTACAGCAGCCTGGCTGTCTTTCCTTTTTTCTTTCTTTTTTTTTTTTTTTTAACCAACTCGTCCGCCGAGAAGACGATCTATAATCTCTTTTCGTGCAAGGGCAGAAAGTCACCCTTGCCGTGACGCCAGCGATATCCCGGAATTAATGACGGTAAAAAGCACGCTTCCCCGACGAAAAGTCACGGATTTTTGTCCGTACGCCGCCACCCATATTTGTTCTCCGGTTCGTTCCGAGACCGTTCGATATTTCATTTCGGTATTTATACGTTCCAGATGATGACTTCTTGCAAAGTCTTTTTACGTCTCGGTCTTTCCCAGAATCCACGCGTTTAGAAAGAATGCCAGTGATAGAATCGTCTTAACATTATCCGAGGAAACCAAGTTACCTTTTACGTAATTGAGGCAATTCCACGTAATAAATAATTAACCAAGTAGAAAGAAACAAATAGAAATCTTTCACTGGCACGAAAAGATATCGATGCAAAGTCATAATATTCCCTTGCTCCCTGCGTAATAATTTCGATAATTCGATGCGTCGTTCTGTGGCCGTATTGTACCTTCTGCCATCAACAACGAATCGTTTCATAACTATAACTGCTTTACCGAAATAATAGCGGCCTAAACGGCACGCAAAAACGACATTGTTTCCAAGAATTAATTTCGACCGTCCGGATCATTTTACAATTTTAGCTACAATTTTAGTTCCAAGAAAATCGTCAAACTTCCCTATTTCATCTATTCCTTCTAGCCTGTGATCATGGTTAATTGAAAGATTAGATACACCGGCAGTGTGGCGACACTTGAGGAAACCCGTTATCGTAGGTCGCTTTCTTTCGATGTCAAGTTCGTTTCTCCTCGGGTTGATTAATGACACGGTTAATTAGCCTAAAATAGCGTGGCACGAGCGAGCGCAACGGATTCCGTGTTCCCTGACGACAACGCTCTTTTTCATTCAAACGCGTTGGCTCGCTATGCTCAGCCTGTACGATGTACAACACGGTTGGCGTTCGCTTATCGTTGCTTGTTCCCTCTTTGTGGGGTAGCAGAGGGAAACCCTTTCCGTGTTCGCTTGTCTCGAACACTGGTTACGTTTCAAAGTCGCCAGGGAGAGATAATCGAAGTAATTGTTTCGCTGGAGATTTATAGGGTAAGATGCGTGAAGATTGGTGTCAAGAGCAAGGGGTAGATAATTGTTGGTATAACGACAAAGCCAAATTACCCTGTGGGGAGACTAGAATTTACTGTTAATCAGAATCGATAGGTTGCGGAGTTTCAGCTATTTATGGAAAATTTAAATACGCAAAAATATATAAAATGTCCAAAGTTAGAACACTTATTATAATATTTAGAGAGTGGAACAAGTTTCTCGACGTGTTCCATTTCTTTTCAGCCCCTGTTATCGTTGAGATTATTAGATGTGTAAAGAGAGAGAAACGCGTGGATAAATTGCAAGGTAGAAAAATATATTTTAAATACAGAAGTGAAAGTACAAGTAGAAAATAATAATTAGTCTGGTCCAGATTCGCATGCCAGCAGTGTTACCCTATAACTGAAAACCCCCGAAGCCAACGTCGCCTGTCTACTGTTTATGGTCTGCCTTCGTCCCAGTCTTTCGTCTATGCGCTGTCCATGGCTTCAGTGCTTAAGAAAACTAAAAAGACCAGATGTAGAGTTTTCTCAGAAGCGTTGACCACTTCAACAGTTATAAAGTTATAAATTCGTATAAAAAGACACGCGCGACGATGCGAAACTTCTTGAACGTGACGAACAATTTTCTCAAATATGATCAGAGTTTCGATTAATACATCTCCTGACAATCTCATCATTTTTCCGAGAGACTGTGTATTTCAAACGTACAGTTTCGTAAGAAATTGCAGAGTAATTGTTGAAACTTCCAAGCCCATCCCCCTCTCGCATACAGCGTACGATTATGATTTTTAAATTGCCCTGCATTCGAGCTCCGCGTGAGTTGTAGGCAGAGGAATGGGCTATCCGTCTTCTAGGCCGGAAATTACACAGTCCTTAAGAAGTTGCGAAACTCGGTTGTTCCGATTGCTTAAGAAACTTTTCTCCCTGTGAATATTGCTTTCCCCGAGAGAACGCGAACTTTCGATTCGCTGGTTTTAATACACTTTTTACGAGTCTGCGGAAAATTGTCACGCTTTCGCGATTTTATTATCTACGTATACACGATGTACGCTCCGTTTGTTCGACAACGCGAAATCAGAAGCACGAGCAGAGTTTACAGGCGACTGAAACATAGGGGAGACAAGATCTGGACGACGTGAGATTACACGTTATAAAAGGAATAATTCGTAATATTTATTCGTTTGTCATACGGTCAGTGAACGCTGGTAATTTGAAGCAATTTTAAGAGAATCCTAAAGTTTGGAATTTCGGTGATAAAGTTACGGTAATTTGGTGCATATATCGGAGAACAAGTTAGAACGTAGAGGGAAGAAAGAATTCCTCAGTTTTCGTGAAAGAGAAATAAACGAGACTATTCCTTTATGCCAACAGCCATCATATTTTGGCTCGAGCATGGCACTCGGCATAGAATGTAACGTTACAGTGCTTGGTTCTGCCAAGCCATATGCATCGGTACGACCAAGATATCGTTTTAAACAGAGGAAAAAAATATTCGTTGTTTAATAGGACAGTATACGAGATATAAAGTTTCGGTAGATTACCACGACTAATACGGAATAAGTCGATGTACACGTCACTCGATCTGTCCAACGAATAAATGTCTTTTTATAACAAACGATAAATTGTAATTCCTATTTGAAAAGCTCACGTAGACACTGACATAATGTGTTTTATATTGGTCAATTAACGAATATTTGTTCCTATGGAATAACGCGTAAAATACGCTTGACTGGCCACGAATGATCGTTTCTATTGGCAGGCGCTAAAATTCGCTTAAAATTCTTCCTCCAATTTAATTCAATTACAAAAAGAAGTTTCGATAAAGAGCGCTCGACTGTTCTAATCCTGTCAACGTCCAAACGTTGTTCTCTGCGTCGTTCTTTAACACCCCATAAAAAACTAGATCGTAAATTCTTGTCTCGCCTGTTTATTACGTACTTCTGCCACCTCTCTATGAGTTCCACTTATCCAATTAGCCATTCGCCGTACAGTCAGATCCTCGACCAGGGTTTACAACGACACCTGGAAAAATAGCTCGTAAAAGGTGTATGCAACGACGAAAAGCTGACGAGAAGGATTTTCTCGAAAGTCGTCCTCGACGGTTCCGTGTGCGGCGCGGCATTTTATCCGGCGGCAAATCGCGGTGTGCCATTTTTATGTTTGCAAGCCCCGGCGGCGCGGAGGGTGGAAAAGGGTGATTAAAGAGCGCCGTGGCGCTCTCGCAAGAAACAAGCCCGCGAGCAAAAAAAGTAGCGAATCGTATGTCATACGTGGGCGGGGTGCGAGAATCGCACAGAGGGTGGCGCAATTGGAAACACATGGGCGCGCTAGCGTTTCCTTTTTTTCCTCTTTTCCTCCTTTTTCTTCCTTCCTTTCTCTCGCTATTTCACCGTTACGCGGCCGTTCCTGCCAGCGGAATCGAGATTTTTACGTAATACCCCCGTGTTGGTACGCTTTGGATTTCGTCTACAAAGGGATTTTTCCTTAGCCTTTGACTCGTGTAAAGTCAGAATTCAGCCGACGCGACGTCTCGGTGTTTTCGAGTTTCTTTTAAGATAATTTAATGCAACGACGGCTGTTCCTAAACTCTTTTTATTAAAAAATATACCATCGTTACGAAGTAGGTAGCGCATATTTTTAATTCCATGTAACGCAATATGATGGACGCTAGATTTTGTAAATCCCTTAATTTTAGTATTAAGGTAGACGATTAGTAAATGGCGCGTATTTATGCATTTATCGGAAATCGAAATGAATTAACATAAATTTAAATAAATGCACGATCTATGGAAAATTTCACACGCGAAAAAAAGATAGCGTATTTTTTGTAACGCCTCGAGGCTGATTAGATTCTGTTTCTTTGATTATGATCGTAGGGATATTTTGTATTGAGATTCAACGTCTGACAGCTTACGTCCAATTCTTTAGAAAGCAAACGACCAACTACAATAAAATTACAAAATTTACGTTTCATATTTCTCGTATATCGTCGAAGTTTATCAACACCGAGATGAAAAATTCACGCCGATTCCCGGAAAAATTTCATCGCGGTTCAAGCAGCAGCTCGTAAAACTTGTCGCGAACACGTTAAGCGAGATACACCCTGTCAGTTCGATAACTTCAATAAACATCTCACGTGCGATTCGATTTGCTCTAGACGTCTCTCATCCTGCTTCCGCCTTCTGAATTCCTCGAATCAACAGTCGACGCTAGCTTTTCATCCTTCCAAGCCCTCGCCGTTTCTTAGTCAATCCAAGAAGCAACGTTGAATATTTCTGGATAACGTGATGGCCTTTATCGAGCAAGACACCGCGATTGTCTGGCACGGATAGTCGCGGTGCCTCTTTGGATTGCGAACGTCGGCGGTTGGGACACGACGATTGCCAAATAATTGACCAATTTAAGGTTACGTGACTGGGACGTGTCTCGTCGAGGCGAGACGTAATGTGACGAAGCAGGGGAAAAAGTCGAGGGGAGAGAGTACCCTGGTCGTGGTCCCCTGGCGCCATCATCTCTCTCTTTCTCTCTTCGTGTCGTCCCTTCGTATGCTCGTCTCTCCCTCTTTCCTGGCTCCTCGATTCGGCTTCGCTCGGCCGATTCCTGTCGACAAGCAGATTACGTTTCTGTCGCACAGTAAATATGATCGATAGGTTTCGTTCGGACCACCGTGAAAGGGTTGCGAAACGGAGGCGTTCGAATCGCGCCTTTGCTCTGTTGAACGATTGTATCGAAAATAGTCGCGGACTTGATCGAAACAGCGTGGAAGAACGAGTAGTAAGATCGTGAGGCGTTTCATAGCGTGACATGGACCGTACGATTTTTGTCAGTTGTTTGTTCCGCGTATACGGAAGGATTGATAGAGCCAAACGTTCTCCTTTCGAGCCTTAGATTCGTGGATTTTGATACAAAGGTAAGGAATAGTGGCCGGTCGAAGGATAAATTAGGAGTTAAAAAAAATAAAATGGAAGTTTTAAGTTTCACCTGGTACTCACTCTAACATTGTAATATTATTTACACGTGTGTAATGTTTCACGCTATATTTAGAGCTCTATGAAAATTATTTCTTATGCGGTTTTATAGGAAATGATACTTCGGGTAGAAAAAAATTTACGGATTACTGTCCAAAATTACCAAAAATCTTTTCGATAAATATTATGTCTAATATATTGTCAAGTGTGCCTAAATACGAAGCAAAGGGAAACATCCCATGGTGAAAAATTGGCGATACCATAGAGTGTAGAGCGTGGCCAAATTAATATAACAAATGCAGGTCGGAAGTGGCGCGGAACGGTTTTCAGACAGATCGTCTCTCGGCATTGGTTCGAGGGCTCGTTGTAAATATGATAGATGAAGCTCGTTCATTTGCTCGTAAGGACTGGAAAATATGTTACGCGGCCGACTGCGGGCAGAGACAGGGAGATCTCGATATGAAATATTGGTCGGGCTTCCATCGGCATGGAAATTTCATCTGTGACGGAGCCGGCGATCATAAATCTGGGTAAACAGCGTGCAGAGACGAAGAAATTTCTTTTTTTTTCCCTCCCTTTCTTTTCTGTCCCTGAAGCGTGTTCGAATGCACCGCGAGAGGGTGAAACTTCGAACCAGGCGCGCGTCCATGTCCAAAGAGCAAAATACGATCCCTCTCTTTTCCTCTCTTTCTCCTCTCTTCTCCTCTTTGTTTCCCTCTACCTCGGCCGAGCTTTCGTTCCAGCTCCCAGCTAGAGCTTTGTTCCATGGTGCATAAAAGCGAACCTCGGAGTCCGGAACTGTGCGAAATCCGCGATAAATAAACCGTCCTCCTATGCGAGCGATACGGTTCACGCGTAGGACAATTTACTTTTTACGGCAGACGCGGAGAAGCTGCAATCCCCCCGGAAAAAAGGGCTTTGAGATTCCTCGGGACAATTGGCCTGTAGAGGTTCTACCGGTTGCGGACGATCGTCCACAGAGACGCGATAAGTCGCACTGGACACGTGAAACGAGAGTCGAGAGAGCGCTAGAACGTTAAATATTTTTTTTTTTCTTTTGATACGAGGGTTGATTAACCCCATAACAGTGGTAGGGTATACGTATCTGGAACCTTTGAAGTATGTTTTCGAAAGCAGGCAATTTTGCCTGGGATAATCAGATTTCGCGGGAATATGGGCGACTCGTGCGAAGAGCGAAAAATGTTTTTTCTGGGAATGAAGTTTGTTAGGACTGGTTCCTAAAATGTACGTGTGTGCCCTTTGAAGGGTGGTTCTTGCAAAAATATTTTTAAAAGGTAATCAAGGGCTCGCGTTATAATATTCAAACATCCGGGGAGCGTGTTTATGCTAAGAGAATACTAACGCGTAAAATCTGTCCGATATAATTTATGTATTAACAACGAAAAACGTGATTTTTCGTAATGTAGGGGAACGTTTCGGAAACACTCACGGAGAAAAAGGAACAGCGGTTAAGAGGTGGTTCTTCCCTCGATCAAGAAGATGTTACTCGGAGCTGGAGGGTGGGAAAACTGTCAGGGGATAAAGAAATCGCTCTCTGATTACGTTTCGCCCATTCCGCACACACGCGTACCCGTTGGAAATCCCAAAGGGAAGCTCCTTTTTCCGTGTCCCGAAAGGTGTCTGCAGCTGGTGGATCTGAAAAGTCGCCGTTGCTCTCGAACCACCCTCTTTAATGCCGCCACTTTATCGCGAGAACGGCTCTCTTTTAAAGTTTCTCGAATTTACGCCCGGTTGCTGCTCCACGTTCACCTGAAATCCCACTTCCTTTTTTTCTTACGACGATAAATACACTCCAGCGGTCGATGATTTAGCGAAACGCATCAAGGAAAATATCGCGTCGTAGATCGTGGCTTGTAAGAGCTTTTCGCGATACGTTAGCGCGCAACAAAAATAAATAACACCGCGATTTCGCGAAAAGCCGGGGCAATCAGTTTCCTCGCCGAGCTTTTCCAGCCCAAGGGAGAGAGAATCCCGTTAGAAAAGTAACCACCAGCCAACGAGGAAGGGTGAGAGGCAACGCGCCCCTCGAGCTTCGCGTTGGTCGCGGCGAAGAATTATTTCCGTCGGTTCCAACGGCTCCTAACCTCGTTACTAGATGAAAAGGATGCTTCCCCCGCGTCTACTCGCGACGATGCATACCAAAGTGTCGGCGAAAGTCACATAGAAAACCGCGAGCTCGCGATCGAGCACACTTTTTCCACTGGCGGGGGCACGATATTCAACGAGTATGGCTCCAGAGGGATGAGACTCTGCGAGAAAATGTAGTTACACGCCCTATTCCACACGGTTTACCCCTAGACGCGTCCCCTTGCGGTTCTGTGTGCCGTGACACACCGAGCCACATTGGCCGACGTTTGGTTAGAACATGAGTTTTATCTCAACGAGTAATTTTGTTATTTGTTTCTGCAGGAAAGAAACCTCTTCCCACCAATTTGTCAGACGATGTATTTTTTTTTTTCATTTTTTTACCTTGCTACCTCTACCCGTATTCTCCGATTTGTGGCGATTGTTCGTCTCGCGAGGACGTTGACTCGACTGCGACGCTTCCTTCGAAATAACAGTTTCTAGTATTTGTTCGGAAGGGTCACGATTTCAACAACGGGAAAACGGTACGTTTCCTGGGGTTTTCGAAAACAATCGCATTAAGAAGATGTTGACCTGGCTCCTCCTATACTATCTTGGTTGTTGGCTATAGTAATAGTATAGCAATATTAGTATAGTACTAGCATAGTACTATAACAATATTAGATATAGTAATTTGTATCGTTCGTTCCAAGGAACCACGTTCCTGACAGGTACACAAGGCCTTTTTAAAAGTTTGATAACTTGTTCAAGCTTCACTGGTGCTCTTCCGATCGAGCGAGATTGTTTGTTTCGCAAAAATCTTGCCTCGACTAGGAGAAAACGAATGCTTCTTTCGTCCGTTCGGAACGCAACAAGGGAGCGGAGAGAACAATTGGCCGGGGGTGGGGTAAAAACACGGAGCGCAAATTGAAAGCAAGAGGACGGGAGGAGTAGCGAAAACGAGAATGGATGCCCTCTTCCGATTGCCCGGCTCGTTCCTGAGCGACTCTGGCGTCGCGATGCTGCCTCCACTCGTTGTTTTACCGTCGCTTTCTGGGAAACTCAGCGGCGAGACTGTTTCCTTCCGGAAAATGGACGCGTTCCAAGCGGCCAAACTGCCGTGTATACGCGATCTTCGTGTTTTCTGGACCAGGCTCGCGACCCATTCCACCACAGCATATTCGCAAGTCGAAAAGTCGGTAGAAAGAGAAGCGCGATGATCTTTCACGGTTTTCCGCTTGAATTCGCCGCAACGTCTCGGTTGACCGAAGCAGACTAGCTGACTCCAGCAGACAAAAGATCGATTTATTGTAAAAATCCTCTGTTTTTGAGCATCTTCGATTTTGATTCTTATTGTTTCGAAGTTAAACGCTTCTTCAGGAACTGCTTTGTTATTTCTTTACTAGTTTACCGGGATAACTGCTGGGAAATACATTTCCAATTGTGCAGTTAATATATGTTTGCTACAGCTCTTCTTCTAATGAAAAGAGGATAAGCTCGTTGCGATAATTTACCGCGAAAGTGTTGGTAAGGCCAGAAGAAGATTATTATTTTTAATCTTCCTGAGAGAAATAATTATTTATTTACAATAACGTTCACTGAAAACCATCTTGGCGTCTCGCTTGTATTAACGAGAAATTAAACGGACACATACATGCTGGCATCCCTCGAGATAATAATTGGCCTTACTTCTTCCTATGTTTCAAACGAAATGAATATAAAATCCGTGATTCGATCATCTCGTGGAATATTTCACTTCACTACCGACGCGAAGATTTTTGGTCGAAGCAAGCGCAGCTTAACCTACAACAAGGAAAGCTGACTTTTAAAAAAATAATCGCCAAATATTTGTCCCGCTGTGCCAAGCACCGGCAGTTCATCACGAAGCTCTGGGATTAGACAATGCACAGAGTATCATCAGAACGGTACCCTCTTGCTTCGTCGTAGTTCATCCTCCAGTTTTTCCTGCTCGGCAGGCCTACGTTCATCCGGCCGTAGCTCGCGGCGTATCTTCTTTGTCTGCCGACCTACTGTTTCAAATCCCGAATCTGCCTGTTTTTCGACGGACGTGAAAGCCCGATGAGTAGCGGAAAGCCGGATGTAACTCGCTTCACGTCGAGATTTCCGCGTGTCTTGCTCAATTTTTTAACATCCTCTTCGACAACGAGCTCCTAACCTTCCCGGACTCTCTTTTCTATCCCGTTGCGATTTTTCTTCGTAGTCATATCACCGTTAACCGATCGATGGGTTCTATGTTTAGAAAACGTCCGAAACCTTTATCCCTTTCCTCAGGAACGAATAATAGCGTTCCCCGAAAGAAGTAACTTGCAGTGTTCCTGGAACGACGAAATTATGGTTGTTAACACGCCGAGACAACGAGACTTTTTAAAGATTTTTGCTACATGATGTCTCTGGGCTTCTTGGCGCTCGCAATCGACCAGAGGACGAGCGTAACGATGATTATGGGAATACGGCCAGCACCGGTGCATGCATATATCTCTGGAGTCGCGATAATAACGATAGTAGTAATAAATTGTCGTTGGCTGCGACAGCGCCGACCATATTCATGATTATGACTATAATAAATTGGTGGACGACCGCTCGGAGGACCGATCGCTTATTATTATTAGAGCGAATATAACAGCTTCACCGTCGATTATGCCCTGCCTACTCCCTCTCCCTTAAGTGAATTAACAGAGTCCAGCGTGTTATACGTAGCTGGTCCGACCATTTACTTGCTGACGATCATTTTATAACCTAAAATTAAACAAATCCCTTCAGAGTTTCCATTATTCGTCCTGCCGGGTAATTTCAATATCCGTAATAGCAATTATTACCGTATTAAAAAAAATCGAGGAAATTCATTTCCCTCTCGATCCACCCCTCCGACGATTTACAGTCTTCGTTATTTTATTTCCAACGAATCAAGCAACCGTCTACCTTTTATCACCGCGATAAAGCTTCTTTCATCCACCGCGGAGGAGACGCGTTAACGTCATTAGAATTAGCGGGGGCGAAGGCGTTCAAGAGGATTTTCCCTACGGTAGTCTCGATGAAATATTTTTCGGTGCAGCGTGGCGCGCGTCCGATTAAATTCGCGCGGTCGCGTCGCGCAATAATTCACGAGCACCGAGCACAGTCGGAGTCTTTTCCCCGTTTTTCCGGTCCCCCTTTTTTGGCAACGTTTTTAAGGTTCCATGCGCGGCTAATAGGAAAAGATTGTGTCTCGCTAGGGTGACCGCGCGACGCACCCCAACCTCGTGCTTCTCGCGCTCGATTTATCATCGTGACGTGTACTCTGTGCTGGCTGCCGCGTCTCCCTTTCTCCGTTTTAGGGTGGTTTCCTCTGGATCCTCTTATTCCCCCCGATCTACTAGCTCTGCATGGCAGCCCCCGATCCCGTGAAATTAAGGCGAATCGCGGAGTTTCGTATTTCAGCGACCTCGTACGCGATTAACTTTCTTCGATAGTCCTCAACCCTCGATAAATCCTTCGCGATTGGTGGGAGATTCTCCCGAGGGTTCTGATCGATAGCATGTTACTTCCTCGCCGAGTTTTTTTTGAAATTTTGTTGATGCAAGCAGTTGCAATTTCTTTTTATCGATAAAGGAAGGAAATTAATAATTGAAATATGGGGCTCGCGTTATTTTTGCAAAAGCTTGTGCGTCGTTCTTCTCTTCTTTTTTTTTTTTTTACTAAGAATATGAAATCTTTAGCAGAAATAACGCGTGTTATAAATAATATATTTATCCATTTATATGTCCATCTTTTGCTTAAGAAAGAGCTATTTCCGAGAGAATCTTGCCATTAAGAAAAGGCGCAAACTCGCAGCTCCAAATACCTCGGTGAAGTTTAGCGATGCTAAACAAGCGAGCCGTCTTCGATAGCTGAAGAAGGAATTAACGTAACATTAACAATTTTCCGTCATTCGATCGGAAACCCTTGGAATTATCTCGGGTTGCAGAGTGGGGCGATGAAATTCGAGTTGGACGAAATTCGGCGCGTTGCGGTGGTCGTCGAGCGATCCGTGTGTTCCCCTCGAGTGGGCGGGAAATTCGAAATAAAAGGAGCGCAGAGACCGCGACCAAGCCGGCTGCCGGACCTTCGGAAATTTATTCACCGCGACCAGGCGAAGTTAGCAGAGAAATGGAGAGGGGGAACCGGTCGTGAACGGTCGATGGTCTCGCGGCGGGTTGCCCTATGCGAAACACTCTGGCCACCGTGATCCGACTGTATTCCGTTTCGATAACATATTCAGTCGAGAGCGAAAACTGGCTCGCGAACATCTTCGTGTTTCTGTCTCCTTCGAGCTTCCATAACCCAGTCCTACCTCAGTTTCTCGTCTCGGTCCCAGTAGGTTGTTGCTCGCAGGATATCCAACGAAATGGGACAGGTTTTACGTAGAATTTGTGCGATCGATCAAACCCGGATCTATCTTGGAAGAGATGCATCCGTACGTGGATGAAGAGCTACGAACAAGGAAATTGGAAAATTTGTTAAAGAAATAAGTACAGCTGCATATAGAAGCTTTCATAAAGCATATCTTCCGTAATAAGACAGTTGAACGGGTCGATGTAATAAAGATACAGCTCCGTTTTCTAGTAACTTGAGCGAACTAAGAAAAATCAGTGAAAATTAAATTACTTTTTGAAACGTGCTATGAATTTCATAGTCGACTGTTATTAGAGTATATAGTAATAAACTTTTGAAGACACGACTGACAAGTGAAGGAAAGGAATGTTTCCCGGTACAGCGACGCAAAGTTGTAATTGATAAAAATCAGCTGTGCATTCAGTTTCTAAGAATTTTCACGCCTCTGCGGTATCGTGTAAGAATCTTGGATAAAAGTTGTTCGAACGCGCGATACTCCGAAGCGCAAGTATATACCTACCATCCTCGTATCGGATACACGAGGACAGAAAATTGCGAGTACGGTCGCACAATACACCGAGTATTTCATCATCGAGTCCCGTTTCTCGTTACCTCGGAACTACTCGGAAGCGAAGCGGTTCCTTTCAACAGCACCGGCAGCAGCAACCTGATTTCATTGTAGCGGCCAGTGGAAAGGCAAGAACGCCAGATAGAGAAAGTTTCTCCCTGTTCACCGAAAAATTTACCGAGAGAGACGGGCTCTTCTTCCGTCAACGCTCAACTCTCTCTCTCTCTCTCTCTCTCTCTCTCTCGCGCGCGCGCGCGTGCTTCTCTCTCGTAAAAAGCCACCTTTATTCGACGTAGAGAAGTCGCGTGCTAGCAGCTTCTCACCGTTGAAAAGCGCGTCGAGATTTTTCTTAGCATAGGATCTTCTCCCTGGTTCATGCTCGTTCTTCCTTTTTCCGATGTCCGTCACACGGATAACTCTACGAGTTTTCCCTCTTTCCTTCCTTCCTTCCTTCCTTCCTTCCTTCCTTCCTCCCTTCTTCTCCTTCTTCGCCTTCGTCGTTTCAGTCGTCCTCCATGAATTTCCTCTCTCTTCGCCCATCCACCCTCTGCGTCTCAGCTTTATTTACGTGTTTTCGGACCGAGTACAAGTGTCCCCGACTTAGCGTGGCAAGTTCGCCGGCAGTTTACAACGAGAATCATTGCTCCCTTGCCCGATCCCGTGGGTGTGTCTAGGCCTGCGTCGAAAGTAATGGAATCGCGGCGGATTTTTCTCCCGTTTTCCGGGAAGAAAGGAAGAGAGTCCTTTCTTCGTCTAGCGGTGGAAAAAAAAAGGGACGTTGGTTCGGCAGCCTCTTTGGAGTCGCGGATTCTTTCATTCGTAGAGAGTGCTGCTTTGAGCCATCGGCTTTTCGCTGAGTTCACTGGAATGCGGCTAGAATATTCTTTGCTTTAGATCCGAGGGTTGCACAGGATTTTAGCTCGTTGGAGAGTTTACGACCAACAGCTGGTTAGAGATTTAGATACTTGGAGAGATGCGTTCTGTAAACTAAAGATCCTAATTCCAGTCTCGAGAGAGAGAGAGAGAGAGAGAGAGAGTCCCATGTTATATACAGTAACTCACGAAAGTGTTCTAATCCATGTAAAACTTTTCACGAATATATTATGTTTGCTATACGAAACGTTTCGAGATTTCTCTAAAAACAAGTTTCTTTCGACCTACGAGAATAAACCAAAGATTTCAGACCAACAGCCCCGATTCGATTAGAATATCACACGTAACGGATGTATCTCCATTATGCAAGAGAGAAATGTCAATTTACACGAAGTTGAGAAATCTATGTTTCTATCCTGAACAATGATATAAAGGGAAACCGAGTGATCGAGGGGTCGTTTCGTATTGGAATTCAGTGGAGCATAGTAATTAAAATTGATGCTCAACACGACTGAAAGAGAGGGAGAGAGAGAGAGAGAGAGAGAGAGAGAGAGAGAGAGAGAGAGAGACGTATGAAATATGGGAAAGGATGGGTCACTAGCCGCCAAATTTCAAGTCGGGACACGGGCCAAAGGTGGAAATCGCGCGTCGGCCTCGAGGAAATTGAAACCCATAAAACATAATGGTGAGCGACATTCAGAAGGATTTACGGGCATCGCCATTTCCCATGACCACCTCATTATTTCTCAGTCGTGTCATTTCGCATTCGTGGAACTAGCTACGTGCTTGGAATGTCTCGGACGTTGTCGACGACATACGATCGTCGTACGCGAAGAGCAGAGCTCATGCCAGGTGTTGCTGGCCCACCATAGACTCACTGTTCCATGGCTACCTATAGTGGATATAGTGCCATATGGTCGTACTCAGGGCTGTATCGATGTCATCAGAATCCCGATCCTACAAACTGTTAACACGTGTTTCCTTCCATTTTCACTCGAGTGACGAAATAATGGTAGAGCTCTAACGATTGACTCTGACCGTGATTTACAGTACTGCAGCTGGAATTTATTACGAGATCGTGTTACGAATGATTCTAGACGGTCGGAGGAAGCTCTTCGTGCTCCAATTAGCTTTTATTGTTCGTCTTATTTACGAATTAACAGTAGATTTACCGATGACTAAAATATAAAACTTCTATTAAAAGAATCTCTTTTCAACCGTATGAATTGGAAAGTAAAGAGAAGCGATAGTGTTACTAATATTTCTTACAATTTATCTTGGAATAAAGAATTGCCCATACGATTTGTTCGTGACAAGCTCGTGAAAGTAAGTTAGTTACTATCCTGCAAAGACAATAGTCGTGTATCAGATGGTAATTTAAAAATTTTTTAAATACAGTGAACCAGTTGCTTTAACTGCTCTAGTAACTTACGTGAAAACACCGGTATACTTAAAATCTCGACAAAACGATCCGAGATTTTCTTCGTTAACTATCAACAGCAACACGCTTTTAATGCGAACCCATGCAGAATTGCGATTCTTGCGCCGTCGAACGATGCGTATCCTATGTTGATTTGCATAGAAGCTCACCGGACGAGTCGTCGTCGCGCCATTGTTTCCTCGATCGATCGATCAAGCGAATACACCGCAGAAGGAGCGCGCGTACTTTCAAAAGGAACGCGAGGAGTCGCGTATTTACGACTCGATCCACCGCGTAATGGCTCTCTGCGTGCGCTGGAAATCCGTGAAACGCGAAAACAGACGCGTTTCGCCGGTGGTCAAAGGATGCTGTGGACTCAACGTTGCAGAAGAAGGGAAGGGGGAAATAAAGGCGCGACCTTCTACACGCGGGAGGTTAATCGCCGTGGCGAAAGTACACGCCTGTGTGTTGCCCTGTGCTGCACTTATCTTCAGTCGAGAGTCACCTTCAGAGGCGTGCATTATACACGCCGTGTATAAAACACAGGCACGCGAAAGTATTCGAACACTTGTAGATACTTTTTATCGTATGTTATGCGAAATATTTTAAAATTTCATTGGCACCGTTATGGAAATATATGTGTAGCAATAATATGTAGAAAATGTACTTGTAACATATAGAAATGACAAGGCATTTAGTACAAGTGTATATTTCTCAGGAATGAGAAAAGTATTTGAGCAGTCAGTTATCTACTACATCGGTGTAACGAGTCTCTGTGTTTAGCGGGACCATCTTCGACACTCGTGTATTTGAGATGGCTATTTACAGCGTATACTAATCTTTTCATGTAAAAAAAAAGTTGGAAATTTCATAATGTTTTATGGAATAAGTACATACGATACGGACATAAGACCTTTTTGTGCGAAATGTTCAAACACTTTTGCAAACCGATGTGCGTCTATGTGTTCGACTCCACTTGACGCTTACGTGAGCTGACCGACATACAAAGGAGCACAGCGGTGCTCAACTCAAACGATAACATTTGAAAATTGGTTGAAATGTCGCGAATGGATGGACACACATAGTACGTGCGTGACTGAAACTTCGTCACGGTAACAGAGCTGCTGTCGCATTGTCGAAGATATAATTGGTGTCATTATGTCCATCTCGAAGACATGAAAACAGTGGCTCTCCTGTTCAATGCCATCCCATTCCTCTATGAATGAATATTCTTTTGAGATTCTAATTTTCTTCTTGGCTCCTTTCTTTCGATCAAAGAGTCACTCGCAGCAGATTTTTTTCTCGTGAATTACCGAGTCGAGCGACAGAGATTTTCCTTTCAATCGCGTTTATGTAGACACGCTTGTTTAAAATATCTTTCGCGGCGTAATAGCGTGCTACATTTTTATTTAAAAAAAAAAAAAAAACCAAAGAACTTATATTCTAAAGTGATGGTACGAACAATCGGAAACGACCTCTTCGGCAGCGGTGTTCCGAGAACGATCGCGTTGAGGGCTCTTCAAACGTATCGCGTTCGAGTCTTTTCGTCGACATTTCGCACGGGGAGCGAGCATAAAAAAAAAAAGAAGAAATGACGAACCACACAGAATCACCCCCTCGGTCCCGTTACGGTTAGCCGATAAATTGGTGCCGCTTCTGAAGCACTTTCGAGTGGCGCGTTCCGCGAATCGCTATATAAAAACGAGCGAAATTGCGTTTGCACGCTATTTTCGGTAGCCGATAATGCCGGAACGCGGTTTGATCGCGTAAAACGGGTAGCCAGAAGGGGTCTGCTTCGGCCTGTGTTTTTCGATCGTCTGTAATTCGTCGATTTTTTCCCTACGCGCGTGCTATTGACGGCTCCTGCGAACAATGCGGCGAGTAAAGTGGCTAATACGCGAGAAAAAATGCTGGTTTTGCCCTTTTCTCCTCCCTGACAAATCTGTTGGTTAAAGACCGTGGAATAAAAGAGCGTGATCGTAGGACGAAAAAGAAAAAGAGTACTCGTTAGAGAATAAATCATGAAAATGTAGGAAACCGCGGAAAGGAGACGAAGGATCTAAATGAAGGGAGGTCGTGAAGAATGTCGTGTCGCCGGTCGTGATAACGAAACGAATTAAATGTTGCCGCTGTGAGCAACGAATTTTTTTGATAAATTCCATGGGATGATAAAATCGTCGGTCTTGTCCTCTCGGTCTCTGGTCCTCCTCGAATTCCTGCGCATAATTCCACGACGGAGCGAGGTCGACGGGTAGCGCTGGGATTGCGCGGATTCCTCGCGTAACTGGCTCCGATCGAACCGAAGGAGATATTTTAATAATCGTGCTCCAATTAAACATCTTGGCGACCGTGTACCACCCGCTTTATTGATTTCAAGTTACACACACTGATTACCCGTGTTCTCGTCATGTTCTGATCTCTTAATTCTCCTGTTAATTTCAACGTGGCTAATTGAGTACCCATTCCTCTATTAACATTTCAATCGTTTTCTAACGATAATATCACGAAACTCCTTCGAATCTCCATTCGTCGAATACTTTTATGCAAAAGATTAAAATATCGAATCCTTACGTTTATTTAAATATATACTGGATAATCGTAGAGCTTTTTACTACCTACATAACGATTCGACGTGTCTTACGAAATATTCTTTGAAATATACCACAGAAAATTTTATTGAAAGCGATCGAAATATACGAGGAACGGATGTAACAGTGGTAGAAGAATTCAGTAAGCATCGAAGATTTAGAATAGAAAATAATAGATTGTGCATTAAAACGGTAGTCGAAGTGGATGAAATACCGTCTTATTCGCATGAGTGCCAGCGATTGTTGGAATTCGGTGTTCCTCCTACACCGATTCGATCGCCCTTGAGTGTTGTTACAAGTGATTGGAACGCACCAAAGTTGCTTCGTTCTATCGTAGAATGGAGTAGTTAGTAAATTTAGTCTATCACTGTCTGGAGGGTAGTTACAGTCTGCCGATGCTGCTAAAATTATCCAGTGCACTTAGCAAACACTCGAAAAAGAGAAACTCTGAGGAGATTCGGCCATTTGACACTGTTGGAAAAATACAACATCTGCTTATCCAGATCCCGATATAAAACTGCTGTGTTTTATCCTCGTTCCGCGTAATATGGTTTCGTTCGATCCAGTTCAAACTGCGACCTATTTTCTCGCATCTAATAATATCACGGTGACGCTGCAGTTGATCTTTGCAAATCATAGAACACTAACGTGAAAGATCTTTATTCGCCGGTGTATTTGCTCTCTGTACCTTCTCTTTGTATAATTACACCTACGAAACTCCCGAACCCCATCAACATTTTATCGACCGAATCAAATCCATTCATTTTGCAATCCTGTTCCTTTCATCCGACGATCTAAGACCATCCCACTTCGTGATCCGCTCCCCTCTCTTCTCAATTAATTCCATGGAGATCGTGCTTGATCTGACAGATACATGCGAACTCTTTTTATAAATATCTTCGAATAGATATATCGTAGAGTCGGCGAAGAATAGCAGCTATATGTTACATTAAATCTGTATATCTTCATTATATAGATATAAATATATAGATATATGTATATATATATATATATATATATATATATATATACCGTTGGTTACAAAAATATCTGACTATGTTAGCAGAGAAGAGGAAATAACACGAAATCTATTTTCAACAAGCATTTATTATTTTACCTCACCGTGATGGACTAATCCTTTGAAAATTTCAAAACTGAATATGAAATATTCAGCTGGCCGAATATTTTTATGGCCAGCCGTATATTATATTTATTTCTGTATATTTCCGTGGACGTGAAAAATTTTTATATTTTCAGCATACTAACATTATCCATGATGGATGTTACAGATATTTTGTACATTCGTCAACGAACTATCATCGATTATTTATTCTTTATTTTCTCCCGAAATTGCGTATAGATATATACGATGTGTCGACGCTGACAACTTTAAGCTACTCGTTCTATTATTTTTCCAAGAATCAACAGTTTGAAACTGAACATCTTCCGCGCTCAATCTGAAGCGGTCGACTCTCAAGAAAATAGTAAAACCAATAGAAATTATCGATACACGTACAGTATATCCTCTTGCAACGTCTATCGCGATCTCAGATGCGTCTTCCAAAAGCACTGCCACCAGAAAGTAAAGTCAGCATCCTTCCACGTATGTGCAGCAAAGATCAATCGTTTCGCGCTACAAATCTGGTGACTCGCTAGAATCTCGCGTTTCCTCCAACCAATCCTGACAATTACTCGCCACCGTTCGTCAGATCTACGTGGCGGGATAATAGGAAGAAAGCGTAACCGCGGTGACATTGCATTAGCGGAGAATACGGAGTAGTCCCTGGAGTAAGGTTAGCGAAGGCAGCGTGGCAATCGCGGTCGTTATTCAGCGGCTACGGAACGATCGCGTTACACGATCGCCGGACTAATAGCGCGAACTGGAACGCGCAACAAAGACTCGCTGGCCGAGCTCAGGCAAGAGGGAACTCCGGTTCTCGATAAGTAGAGCATGAAGCATAAGTAAGTGAACGGACTGTAGCCAGTGTGCAGCGGGGAAAAATGAATCGTTGCGGCCTCGCAACGGGCCGTGCACACGCGAAAATACAGGATCGTGGCTTGCTGTATACTCGTGCGCCTGTTTAGCCACTTCCGCCGGAAAGCAGGAACGCGCAGCAGCTGGTCGATTGTTCACCGAAGAAAAAGCGAGGTTTCGATCGAACGAATCGTTGCGCCGTACTTCGAACGATTTTGTTCGAATCTCTTCGACGGGAATTTATGGTGATATTGTTCCTTGATGAAAGTGGACCACCTGGGAAAGCGGAACTTTGGGGTTGGGGAAGTCGGAATCGTAGAGGAGTTTGGGGAGAACGAGCTTCTTTGACGACTGGGTCGCCGTCCTTTGGTATATCGAAATGTCGAACAACTGCAGGAATTTCTGCGACGAACGAGTCTTTCACCGTTACAGATCGCGAAAGATATTCAAAATATTAGAGCGATAGCAATAGGCATCTCTTCTTAAACTAAACTTCTTTCTAACAAAATTTCCCTACTGTATCGATATTTGTTAGATGTAGTAGTTTATACGTTTCTTACGTAATGATACGATAATTTTTGCAACACAAAAGAATGCGGAAGAATTCTCTTAAGTAGGTTGAAAATACTACCACCTTCGCTACTGATCCTAACCTGACGTGGTATCTCGGATCATTTGAAAGAACATTGCTTTCGAAATAGACCGACGCCCGTCGTTTTTGCATCTTTCAACCTCGTATTGCAGAACCTCGTATTGGTAGAGGCATAGAGGACAGTAAAATTTAGTATCGACGATTGCCTGTTTTTCGAATGCGACGGGAACTAATCGACGCCCGCTAACAAGGTCACGACACGCTCTCCTACGTACAATAAATCAGAGAAAATGAACGTATCTCCGACGATTGCGTCACCCTCGTACCATCGGGCGCTTGTTCACGTCATTTGTCAGTTATTAAAATACAAAATTAGAGCGGGAGAGGTACACACGCGCGTGTTGGAAGAGACGCAGCCGAGATCGGCGGCGCGCGTTCGCGCGGATTAAAAGCCACGGAATCGATAATGCGGCCACGTTGCTGGCGGTATGCTCGCGCGTCGTCCTTTGACGCGATTTAACGTCATACAGATACCTTTTTAATACTAGCGTCGCATGAATAAAATCTCTGGGATGGTTATACGGCTCAGCGGGGATTAAAGCCGGCAAAAAATCAAATGAACGGGCTGCACATTCGCTTTGACATCGGGGCGAGCGCCAGCTCGCGTACCACCGTTCTACTTCACTAACCCGCCGGTTTGTTGCATTAATCTAGCGCATTGGCTATCGAAGATCTGCTCGATGCGCCCTTTTCAACCGGCGATGTCATATCGATACCTTTTACTCGCTGAAAAGATACCGCGGTTTTCTTCTTCTTCGTCGTAGAACGAATCCGTTACGTTTGCTGGCGAACCGGATTACTTGTCGTTCAATGACGGAATGCGGTCTTCGGGATGTATTTCTTCATCCTAGTGGACGACGAGCGGATGATGACCTGGTTTCCGGTGTCGTAGTCGATGGTCGATCATGCGTAGATTCTGCACAAAAGATGGTGGATGGTGATTCGAAGTAAAAGTAGAGAAAATTTAAGAATATTTCGTAGGGTAGACGTTAGTGACAATTTAGGATGACATGGATGCACGAACAACCATTCGGTTTGAAAGAAGTATAACAATTCACTCGATATCTCGAATTTAGTTATTAGGGAAATCACGGCAGAAGAATTAACGATGGAAGGCCTGCTCGGCATGCTCGCATCGTACGGAAGCGACGAGTGAATCACAGACCGTCGGTTCGGTTTTTTGCCTGGCTGGTTCATTGGCATTCAGCGACGCTGTCGCTCTCGAAAATTAATATCGAGTCGCGCCGATCGAGGGTTCTCCATTAGCAGTCGGCCGGTCTGCCACTAGAGAACCAGAAGAACCTCGAAAGGTGCTTCATCCGGCTCCTAATTGACTCGCGTCATTCGAGAAATTTCCGGTCGGACGAAACGTATCGCCGTTAAACGTCAACTATCAAGAGGAAATTAAGCGAGTCGCAGAATGTTTCGAGATACATATTCCCCGCTCTTGTCCATCTTCGAGAATCTCTTGGACTAATTGCACACTGTCGTTATGCGAGTTTCTTGCGCCGAGTCAAGAGCGTTTTTTCCCAGACACTCGATAACAGAAGTATATAATATGTATTCAACCGGTCTCGTCGCTCGACGAGATTCATATACTTCGATCGCGAAGCAATGCTCGATAAACGACGGTGGGAAGAGGAAAACTGAACAGAGAGAAGGAAAGAGAGTAGCGAGGAAAACCGTTTCGAAGACACCGGTTAGGCGTTTCGGTTTGACGACGGCCGGGATGCATTAAAATAATAAGCAGTCGCATTAAAGTGATTACGGCGCGAAGCGCCGGCGACCGCAGAAGGCGGAAGTTGAAGTGTCTTGGTTTAAAAGGATCCGCGACGGTGTTGGTGGTCGGTCTGTCGAGTCGCGTCGCTTTCGTCGCCATTGTTTTTCTTGCCGTTCTTTTAACGAGCTCAACGAGCCACCGCGACGTTTTCGCGAGAGAGTTAGAACAGAAAGACAGAGAATGCCCGTGCCTCGCTACGTCCCGATGAACCAGCGCAATTCGTCGTTCCTCGTTGAAATTTCTCTACCTTTTTCTATCTCGTGGGACGCCACGCTTCCCGTCTACCTGCGAGAACTCGTCGTCCACCTCTTTCTTCCTCTTTTCTCATCGTCGTGGTCTCCTTTTTCCACCACTCTTCCGGCCGAACTCGTGGACTTTCGCTCAGGCTTTGCCTCGACCTTACCTTTTGTATTTTCCAACTAAAGTTTAAGACGAGTTTAAGACCTCGGCTAGCTGCGCTCCTCGAGGGAAGTTCGGATAGTCGACGCTGCAAGTCGGTAGTTTCTCGTGACGCTCTCGGACAAGCCGTCGGTCGAATTGCGGGCAAAGGAGAAGCATGCGGGCAAGAAGGAGGAATACGATTTTCATTCTCGAATTTCATTGCTACGCTCTCGTGTAACGGTATCGACGTAGATCGAGGGTCAAGGACGCATTTCGCATCGAAAACGGCGGATATTCGAATCGAAACACATGTCGAACACACCTTCGTAAAACAGATGGTCCGCAGACTTTCGAACGGGAAGGGCTGGCGTGCACGCAAGCAAAACTGGAACGAGAGAAACGCGCTGGCACTGATTTGGCAGCTGTCGAACACGTTCGCCGCTCGTCCAGCTGCCGCGTTAATTTTCCCCGCCACCCTCGCGCTGCGGGGCTGCAATTACGTCCGCCTCGGTCCACGAGCAAACTAATCGGTATACAATCTGGAAAGCGAATTCACAAGGACTCACTGGGAACTTTGGAGGACCTGGCCGGATAATTGGAATGTCGGCTATACGGTCTCGGAGGATCGTTGCTTTTAACGATACTTAATTTCCTTGTTTATCTGTTTCTAATCGAAAATAAATTATCGTCTCGTCTCGAATCATTTCTGTTCGCTTTCTCCGAGCATTGAAACTTTTAATTTCCATTTCTCGCGAAATAAATAGTTGCTTCCTGTATACTCGTTTTACATTTCGTTTTACATCTCGACGAGAGACGAATCCTCCCGTCGACAAGATAGAAGATCGAAGAAGAAGGAGGATAAATATCGAATCATCCTGGAAGGATCGCAAATTTGCCGAAATGCTTTACTCCGATCCATTCGAGTCTACTCGAATTTCCACGGAACGACCACTCGATCGTGCACGGTCGCCTGAGCCCCGAGAATCGCAGGCGAAAGTAGTTTCAACCCTGCGAAGGGTGCGTTTATCGTCGCGCGGAATCCTCACGCGACGAGCCAAGGAGTTTATTCGATATTCCGTACGCGAACCAACCAACCGGTCCTCCCTCGCTTTCTCACGAATCGGCTGGCTCGGCTTCTTCACCCCTTTACCTCCTGCCCGCGTTATCCGAACCGCCCCGATAGGTCGGTCGCGCGCACAGATCCTCACGACCCTGACTCGAATTTTTTATTAAATCCTTGCCACTTGATAATGGCGACTTCTCGTGTGTATCGAGATGAAATGCAATTTTCATCGGCCGCGATTCGCAAACCCCTCGAACGCCTACGAGGGTTTATTTAGCTCCACCTTCCACCCCTTCCAATTGGATGCTCACCGTTCTCTCTCCTACCAGCTTCTCCCTTTCATTTCTCTCTTTCTCTTTATATATACCTTGCTCTCCTACTCTGTCTACGAGCCAGAAACAAAATTATTTCGCTTCTTTCGCGCATTTCCCGCTTCTTTCTGTGTGCACAGGTGTATCCAGTGCCAGCGTTTGCACGGAACGATATAATAACTCGTTGGTTCGCGGGATCTTTTGAGCCGAAACGCGCACTCTGCTCGCCGGTTAATTAATGCGCCGTATTAAAGGCGAGCAAGCGAATCTTGTGAAATCTCGTTTGGTTTATTAGCCCGTGGTACGTAAGTAGTGTTGTATCTAAAGAGCGGTAGTCTCGTAAAAATGTTGGACGAGTCTGCCGGAGGTATTCGCCCGACTTTGAAGTCCCGGTGACCGCCGATCGAAAAGCAATTTAACCGAGAGCGTGACCAGGGAAATTGGTACCTTCGCGAGGGAAACGCAAGGAAAATTACACGGCCGATTTCTACGAACATAGTCCGAAGGCGTTCACACCAGACGATTACACGCTTTTGCAACTTTCTCTGTATCAAATAGCTACATTCTACCCGTCATGCGGAGGTTAATCCGCCGAGACATTAAAATCCATTCCTCGTGGCGAATACGAAACTTCATCGATCCCCTGTAATAAGCGGCTGTAACTAGCACGTTGCGTATCACGGAAAGGAAAATGCATGGCCTCCGACTGCCGAGTGCAACGTTGAAGCACGCTCCTAATGCACAGCTCGTTTCATAGCCGTATCGTTTCGATGTTTGCACAGAAACACGTGCATATATTTCTTCTTTCATGCTTTCCACTCTTTCCAATTCCACAAATTAATTAAAGTTGTCCTATACTGCACGGTTATATAAAATGGTAGAAACGAAGATTTATAACGGCAGTGCATCACAGCGATGCAAATTTTATAACGAGCGAATTTCCACCATGTGGAATTGTTTTTTAAAATGCTTGATCGCTTAATTCTTCGTTCTTAATTTCTTTCAGCTTCTAAATTTCTGAGGATTCTTAAATGCAATGTCATTTATCAATGAGAATTCTTAAGTTAATTTGAAATAACTCCGTTTAACGTTCGATGCTTCTTCTTCCCGTAAAAGGTGATACTTCTAACCAATTAGTTTCCGTGTTATGGATTTTCCAAAGTATTGTGCAGCATGATTCTACATGGGAAAATTAATACAGTAACTCGCGCAGTTAAATCGTAGGCGATATTAATCTGCGCCACTTTCATCGTCAGACAATTGCTACGAAACGCAAAACACCGTAGCCTTCGCATTTTCATAAATTACACGGAGATGGTCTGCAACAAAAATGATCGCCGCTGCGTGTGATCAGACGATAGATGTATTTTTAAGGGGTTATCATTGACGAAATAACAGGATGGTGGAGGAACACGGCAATTCCAGGGAGGGCAGACCAGCCATCCACGGTCGCACGAATTCGACCACGATCCTCCGTTGTGTACATCGCGCGGCTCTCACCTTGATTACTCACCTGGGGTTCAGGGCAGCAGGTATGCATACCCGCATGTTTGCTCGAATAATTGGGAGGCTATACGTGTACCCCGGTATAACCCCCCAGCGTAGCGCGATCCGATCGAAATTCAATCTACCTCTCGGCGAACCGATCGCTTCGATAAAGATCTGCGCCGCCTATTTGTAACTCGCGATCGAAATCGTTTTGCGATCGCGTGCCGAATTCTGTTAACGTTATCGTTGCTATTCGATTCCATGCGAATCTTCTTTTTTTCTCTTTGCATCTTTTGCTTGCTCCGTGCCTTTTCGAGGTTTCCATTTGCCAACGCGAAGCTGAAATTAGGGAGAAATTACTTCATGATGTAATGACAGGGATGAAGTCGTGGAAAAGCATCTCTTTAATAGGAATTCGTTGATTTCGTTGATCTATCGATGGCTCGCCTGTTTCAATTCATCTTTGTTTGAACGAACTATGACTTTTTTTTCAAACCGTGGAAATTTTTTTGCATTTCTAATTTGTATAATGGACTCCTGTAAATATCTACCGCTGTGATATATTTTAGGATAGTTTTATAGTTATGACTTAAGAAGATATGGTTGGGTAAAACAACATGTAGTTTATTTGCGATTTTTAGTGTGCAAACTTTTACGCACTATCTCGCTGCTTGCTTCTTAATGGATTAAAAATTACTCGAGTATCAAGGGATATTAAGTGCCGAACATTTTTTGAGAAATCTTTGCAGTTAAATAGAGAACGAACAAAATACATATTTAATCCTTGTCCGACGATTTCCGTAGGCGGCCGGTGGTTTACGGGATGCTCGACAATAAAGATCCTGTTTCACGCACGAAGACATAAAGTATCCGGGACTTTAATGTGTTTTCGAGCGAGGTAATAGCCCGGCGTATGCAACCTCGGGTTCGTAGTCGCGTTAATCGATTAACCTCGAATTCAGTTTACTTCATTGAAGGCGCAATTTAACGTTATAAAGCTGTAACGAAAAATATTTACTAATAAAAAATCACGATGCATGCGTAGCTTCCAAGTACTTCCAAGGTTTATTCGATCCTGGGGAATGGATTCAAAGTGCAAAATATTGGCATCATAAATAATTACATACCAAAAATTCTTCGTGCACCTTATAATAAAAGATTCATTTTTATGAAAATAAATATCTTTGCTGTGAAAAATTGTTATTGTCGCATCAAGCAACAGCTAGAGCTGTTTCATAACAAATTTTCTTATTTTACAAAACTGCTCGAACCGTTATAAAGAGAATAAGTTGTACTGTTTTATTTGTCTAGTTTATAGATTATGTCAATAACTTACGAGGGCCCTGTATTTATTTTTCAAGTAGCTATCAATTGATCTACTTAATATCTAGTGCACTAACTAAATCAATATACTTCGATATCTGGATTCTGCACATACAAATATATCTCGACGAAGTTTCCTAAAGTCTGTAAAGTCTTCTTTCACGAATTATAATCCCCGTTAAAGAGTAAATTGAATCACGGCCACGGAATACCGTCGTTCGTTCAAAAAGTCACGGTAAAAAACGAACAATTTTCAATCGCTGTTGATGAAAATTGTTTTCGGACTGCGCGAAGCGACTAGCCAGCGTGCTAGCTATTGCATCTCGATCGCGCGCGCCAGTTAATGAGCAAAGTTCCGAATTAATATCGGGCCCCCGTTGAAATTCGTAGTGGACGAGGCGACGGGGAGCCTAGCAGTAGACGACAAAGTGACGGACGATCATTGCGGCGTAATTAATGACCGAGTCGCGTTGCGCGCGACGCTAATTTCGATCGCTGTCATAATTAAATAGGCGCGTGTACGGGTGACAATGTCTCCGACAGACAGATACACGAGAGTGGAACCAACTGGCGAAGCTGTAATTTCGCGGCGAGACTAATAATCGATTCGCAAAAGCGGCCGGGCAAAGCTGGCCGGAAAATATTTCGAATAACGGGGACGTTGGAAAATTTCGATTAATTGTAAAAGAGGATTCGTTTCGACGCGCGCGCGCAAATATGTATCGCATACGTATATTGCGTGCCGGAAAGGGCCGACAGAGATGCTCGCCGCCACCAGTTTACGGAGTGAAAATCAGCGACATCGAGGGCCATGGATTTCGCTCCTTTCCGGTGAACTCGTAAAAGAGTTTTAAAACTCGAGCGACGATGAAACGAACAGGGCGAGGATTGGTTTTCGCGGTAAAGCCCTGCAGAGAAACGCATTCGCGATCCTCTCTCTCTCCCTCTCTCTCTCTCTCTCTCTCTCTCTCTCTCTCTCTCTCGCTATTCGGTCTTAGACGCTGAGTAGTTAGAAAAGGAAGCAAAAGAAACAGAAGAGGAAGGAGCGCTTCTGAAGAGACTCTCCTGGAGCGTATCTTTTCTCGGTATTACGACCGCTTATTTTCTTCCGTTCGCGCCCTTACTTTTTCCTTCTTCTTCTCTTCCTTTTCACTCAACGTCTCGCACCATTTTCTCCTTCTCTGTCTATCTTCCTCTTGAGAAAATATCTCGCTGCAAGAAGATAGAAGAAGAGCCGCTCGAATGCGGAACACGCTTCAGAGAATGGCTCAATTCCCGGTGGTAAATTAATTTCCGCCGATGAAGAGAAGAAAATTAAAATTTCCTCGGCGAGTGTGTTTTCTCGTCGAGCAACCAACGACCACGAGTGGCTACCCTAGTCGAGGATAATCGTTACGACGCAATTTCGCGGCGGGTTAATCGAACCCTCCCACCTGGTCTACCTCTTGGATCGTCTTGATTCCCGAACCATTCACCAGGAAATTCCGCGCGGTCCACACAACGAATCAGAGAACGAATTGTGTAAAGCGTAACGAGGGAGAGAGAGAGAGAGTAGTAGTAGTAGTAGTAGATCGGAAGAAGAGGAAGGAAATGGCGTTTCTGTAAACGCGTTTCATGAGATATCGTCGGAAACGAGGAAGCGTGGCCGACAATTTAGTCGCGATAGTACGAAACGACGATCGGTTTCGGGGGTGGACCGCGAACGTTTTGAACTTTCCGTGTAGGCTGTGTAAACACGTGGACGTGACGCGTGCACCGCCGTTTCCAATGTACACGAGCATTGTGCGTGCATCGGAAGCGGCTTTTCAGCCGTTGCCAAAAGCCGAACAATGCCAAAGAAACGGCGGCTGTGCACTGGTACGTGCCAGTCGATCCTGCATACAGGGTGCTCCAGAAGAACTTTGTATCTGTTAATTCAACGCTATTTAAGACGTCGATCTTCCAATATCTTCTTCGCCGATTACGACCATTCCGATCGTTAAATTAATCGCTATTAAAAATATCGTGTATAACGACTTCGTGTTCGACTAATAAAGTCGAATATTTGAATACAATCGAACTTGCCATTCTATTAACTCGCGCCTCACTCACGTTTTACTGTTAACGCATTGCGGATAGGTCACGATAATCTTCTATCTTGCGTAGCCACGTCGTGCAATCCAGTCACGCCTCCACTCACGTCCAAAACTTGGCGTACCTTCCGGCAACTCATTCACTGGGTTCGAAACTGGCACTCTACGCTCCAAACAATTATCCCAACTATCTACAACCTATCGGTTCACTCGCTTGCCGTGACTCGAGAAAAATGTAAAAAATCTCGAGTTCAACGAGCCAATTGGTCAGGATCGAATCGTTCGGGATCGTGAAAAAAAAGTCTGCCATTAGAAGGTGCCATTTCAGAGTGAAGAATCGATTACGCGCAGAAAACGCGTCGTTTATCGAACACCCTGTGCGGTTCGGGCAAAAAATACGCCGCCAGAGAGAGATTCCGTATATGTACGCGATAGAATCTATGTTCTCTCTTTCTCACTTTGCGACGTCTGCCATACGAGGCCGGCTGTAAACCGTGCAAAACCAAACGCTGTTCTACCAATAGCCGCATACCAAAGCGACTCCGCAAAAATGCGAGACGCGAAATCGATCGGCTCGGTATAAAAATACAACCGAGTTTTCGCCGGGGGTAGCTTTTTCGGCTGTTCAAAGGAAAACCACCGGCAGACTAGTAATTTTCGAGTATTTCCGTGGCACGTGTGTACATAGCTCCTACTTTCTCGTTTATTATTCTTCGTACTCTTTTCAGACCATTCACATAGATCTTCGCGTTTTCAGACAGCGTTAAATATCCTCCGTTGTACGAAAAGGATGATCACGTTAGTATAGGAAGAAGAGTGTAATGATTGGTCAGTGACTTTTGAATAGGTACGTGCGATCGTAGATGGAATGTGTAAACGCGTGAGTAATAGTTTACCGACGAACACGAGCAAGAAGTCTTTTAGAGGTTCTGCGTGCGTCTTATTCATGAACGTAGATATACGATAACCTCATTTATTATTTTCCGGTCATCTGATAGCACGTCGTAGAATTACGTTCGCCATTCCCTTGATTCAACATGGATTATTCCATTGCAAAATTATTTCTAACTGATTCGCGTAAAATAAGGAATTCGATTCGCGTTTGAATCTCAGTTTTCTTCTTTTTTTTTTTTTTCTTTGCTGATCAATTTTCGCGAACGTCATTCCGTACAATAATCGTAAAGATTTTCTATTTAAAAACAATCTCGAAGATCTTAATTAATTAACGATCTTAATTTTGTATTTCATCGCTCCATGTATCCTGTTTATAACATATTGGATTGAAAATAAACGCAACGCGAATAAGTTAGTTCCCCGTAATTTCTATTAAGATACAAGCGATTCTTAAACGTGAAAAATAACGCCACGAAATTTATCTATCGCGATTATTGATGGAGCATACAAACACGGATCACACTGAGATTCACTGTGTCCATATTTACACAGTTCCTAACAGAACCTTACAACAAAGAGGTGATTATTTCCAGACGCGAGCGGAACGTTATATTGCAGAAAATAACGCGCGATGGAAGATTAAAAAACACGTGGATAAAGTCGAGCGGTATCATGGATAACGTATCGTGGATATTTTTCAGCCGGCCCGTGCTCGACACAAGCATCGAGTTAAAGCTCGTTCGAGTTTTGACGAATGACAGGACTCGCGAAATTCGAGCGTTCGCGTTGTCAGGGCTGACTCGTCGCGCGTGTTACCCCGCGAATAAAACAAATCAGCAAGGATCGTGGCTCGAGCGATAGATAGCCGCTGCTATTCAACGTCACTCTTGTTAATTATAGCGGCCAATTAACCGCGGTTTTCACCGTCCTCTCGCTCTGCCGCACGCGTCCATCAGGAACAAAGCTAATCTCGCAGTTTGTCGTGCGCTAAGGTCTATCCGGATCGCTTGTATTCCAATTGACACATACATTTTTCAACTATATCGATGTGAACGAAACTCGAAAACCGACGCGATGCGGTCTTTCAATTAATCGTGGCATTCGCGCTCCATTTCGTATAACGGTGCGCGCCGATTCGACGATTCGCCGCTCTACGATCGATTAATTGTTTGCTTTCCATTTTTATACTCCGTTATGCGAACAATAGCAATCGATGGAAAACAAAAAATGTGAACGAAGTGCTTGAACAACGTCGAACGTTAATATTCCGCGAGACAGAGATCAAACGAATAGCCCAAACAGTTAAATAGTTTCGAGCGATTCGTATTGCTAATGCCGAGATCTTTCATCTTTTATATTTCACTGGCTACGACGATGACGATAGTCGTGAGAACTTTTATTAGATTTCTTTCCATCTGTGGAAAAGTAAAAACGAAGGAAAGCCTATACAGATACATTTTTTAATGCAATTTTTAATTAAAAAAGTGTACTGCACTTCAGTTACCAATCGATTACATAGTGAAAATTAAATTTGACTTTCCAAGGAAAAAAATAAAAAGTTTTTTATTTCTACATTTTCACGCACGAAAGTTTAATTTTGCAAAGTAATAAAAATGGAAACGTATCATCCACCGGTAAGCTGAGAAAGCCAATTTAGTTGGAATTTCGAGCTCTTATATTAAACGAGGTTCGATCAATGAACAGAAAGAGTTGGAATCTGAACGAAATACGGTAGACGGAGTTGAGTCGAGGATGATTTCGGATACTCTCACGTCCATCAGGACGTGAAGCGAACAGGCTGCTGGCCGAGCAATTGGCTGGCGCTGCGTTGTAACGGAGTTTCGGGCGTCGCGCGTGTCAAGGCGCATCCGCATGTCGGTCGCATCCTTTGGCACGCGTAAATGCACAACGCGGTGCACATGCAGCAGCTAACACACGTGACACGTTCCATCGACAGATAATCGATACTCGGCTAAGCATCGATGATTCCTGTCATTAGGCCGACCAAGCCTTCGATCAGAAATTTCCCGCAATTTGCCAGCACCGCTTTCCTTCGCGTAATTAATTTCTCTCGCGTCGTTAAACTATTTACCTTTTTGTATTCTGTAAAATGCGTTCCTGCGTTAGCGAAAGAGAACTACCGATAGAAAGCGTAGTTTCTAGTCTCGAAGATTATATTCCATCTTCCAAACGCGTTTCCCCTGACGATGTCGAGCGAAAAAAAAAGGAAAAAGAAAAGAGAAACTCTGTATTCGTTTTCCAATATACATATTGCGCGGTTGATTATGCCGGGATAAATTGATTCTCGAGTCGGTCATCCTGTTTTCTTTAAATCAAAATTACCATCTGGTGGAAATAATATAAGAACAATATCGAATATGTTTATCTGACATTTGTGCGGTATATTTATTTGTTAAATTACGAACAAACTTTTTATCATAAAAAGTATAAACAAGCTAACGTACGCGAAAGGGACAAATCGTAATTGTTGTAGCACTCTGGTTTTGTATGAAATAAAAACTATTCGTCCTTAGTATTCATTTGTCATAACATGCGTTACTATTTGCATCGTTATTCCGGCAGAAAATAGTCGACGGTTAGTTCAACTTGAACAATGCC
Organism: Bombus pyrosoma; assembly: GCF_014825855.1. NCBI lineage: Eukaryota > Metazoa > Arthropoda > Insecta > Hymenoptera > Apidae > Bombus > Bombus pyrosoma. The sequence continues at coordinate 3,133,467 of NC_057772.1, read as the reverse complement.
CAGTCCAGCGCACCCTCACTGGGTACAAATCGCCATAATCATCGCAGAATTCGACCTCATATATCAAGGAGCCCTTAACAAGCTGTCAGAAACTAATTGCACCGGATCTCCAGAATTCTTCCTTCCCCGTGGAAAATCTATTCCCAATAGTAAAACCCATGTTCCCTAATTATCCCATAGAGAGCCAGGAAAAAAGAGAAGGAACCCGGTACCAAGCAAAAACTCGAAGCCAGAAGTCTGGAACATCTGCTAGGAAATCGAACGATTTCGAAAATTGAATCAAACCAAAGCGGAAATTGCGTAATCGCGCGAGTTCCCGGGGGAAACGTGGAGAGTGTGGCCGGACAGGTCTGCGGACGAATATACACAGCCTCTGGACGAAAAGCTCCATCGGGAACGTCCGATCTGTTCTCCTACCCTCTCGTCGCTCTTCTGGCTGGCAGGACCGGATTCGGTTTGCATTCGAAGCGTGTCCTCCGCACGAACGCGACTCGAATTCGCCGATAGGACGCGCGTTCGAGCATCGGACGAGCGTCGTTGGAGGACGACGAGGACCATCGAACCTCTTTCCGGGATTGAAACGTCGCGGTTATTAGAAATCGTTGGCGGCTGAATAGCGAACTCCTTGTTTGCTTAGGACTTCGCTGACATTATGGGTACACGCCGTCGGTCACGAGTATTAGGACAGCTATTCGTTACACTTATTGAAAAAGTCGAACAGATTTTACTTTGTTCGGTATTCGATACTTGTTTCATCTCGAACCCGAAGGAAGTTTAAGTTTGATCGACTTCTTTGTGTCATCGTTAATTTAAAGTACTTGTTCGTTATTTCATAGCAGCTTGTACGTATTATATTATAATGTTACTTAAGAGACGAACACGTGGAACTTCGAATGTTACGACGTATTTCAAAAAATGTAAGAGTACTGGATAGAAGATTTAAATTAGGCGGGTCATGTTTTCTTAAAATTCAAAGATGGAGCGATTTATTAATACAGGTTGCCTCGTAGATTGATTAGGATAATGCGTGGATCGAGATTCGCGTCATTATATTTCCATAGAAGAATTTTCTACCGACTCGTATAAAAAGCTGGCTGTGGCAGTAGAATCAATGTCAATAATAACGTTCGAGTCAGAGCCTCTTAGCGTGTATATCCCGGCCCAATCACGGCAAGGAAAACACAGCTTTATAAATACCGACAAAACGACATTTCCCTTTTTCCGTTCTGTTCCACGATTTTAACGAGTCGAATCAGCGTGTGCTCCAAGCGACGGTAGGCCGACGTACGCGGGAGTTTTTCACGAGTCCGTCGGTTTAATAGCCCCGCTGTGTACTGCGTGCTCGAGCAACATTGGAAAGCGGCTTAACCCTCGAGGACCCTCGACTAGGTACGATCGACCGGCGTTCGACGTGTGCGCGGCCGTACACGCGTGCCACCACGTGGATCAGGAATACGTTACGTTACGGCTTCGTAAACGCGCGTACGTATAACGTACAAAGGGCGAATCTAAAGTCTAAAGCCTCTCTCGTGTCTCTGCTCGTCTCGTTCTTCTCTCCGTTATCTCTCTCTCTCTCTCTCTCTCTCTGTCTCTCTCTTTCACGAGAGACTCTGGAGTGGCTGCAGAATTCCTAAGGCGGGCGAGCGTTATTATATCGCGACGCAACAAAAATTCGAACTTCGCCCCGCTTTTTGGCCGTTTGCCAGAACGACAATCTTCGGGGCTGGCCTCGTCCCTCCGCGTAAGCCGTTGTGCAATCGTGCGTGCTCCGCGATACATATTTTCCCTGGCAACCCTTTGTCTCCTGACTTTTTCCACCGTTTCTCTCCTGTTCCAAATCCCCCATCCCCATTAATCGTTCCTCCTCTCCACGTTTTCATCTCGCGTCAGAGATTTCTCTGTCTGTACTCCTCCGCGTGTCACCTACGCGTTGCAGCTTCTTTCTCCAACCAAGTGTCTCTGTCTTGCTCTCGATCGTTCGCCTGACTGGTCGAAAAATCCCTGGCCTCGCTAATTCCGTACAGCCACGACTCGTTTATTTTCGCTTTACAACGGACCGATCGTCGTTCTTAATTTACGAGACGACAGGCCGTACGTCTCGACCGTAGGTCGTCGTACCCTTTATTTCCCGAATAAAACCGGGCGATCCGCGAAATTTTTCGCCGATTTATGCGACCATTATCTTCGGCCTATCGAGTCTCCAGGCCTTTGATGATTCGTGGCAGACGTCCGTTCTCTGGCACCGCTTCTTTGTCTCGATCTGCCGTCGACTCGACGTTTGCGAAAGAAAAATAGCTGGGCGAAAGAAGAGAGAAAGGGCGAAGCGCTCGGTCAAGAGCCGTTCGGGTAACAAGCAACCGGAAACGATGTTTCCTCGCGCGAAGATACAACGCGATACACGCGATTTCCAGGCTCCCCTGGTTGCCAGGTTTCCTCGTAACGCTTTCCATATTCTCCTGTGCACGAGGCTTCTCGTATTTTTGGAAGCTCCTCGTCCATTATTCAACGCGGTGTACGACGCGCAGAAGCGATCCTGGAGACACAGGGCCCTTTCGTATGAACTGCGCCACAGAGGAAGGAAACCGAGGAAAGAAAGACGAAAAACGGCCGAAGAACCCGCTAATTGACGTCCCACGAGAGACCACGTTGTTACTCTTTGGCAACAAACGACGGAGAAGGGAGAGAAAAGCGTTCCTGGCCCAGCCTAGCCGCCGAGGTTCGTTCGTTAATTATCCGGGCGCAAAAAGGAGGCCCGGTGTGTTGTAGTTTCGAGCGGAAAAAGGAGGAAGCGTCGAAGTTGCTCTCGACGAGCGGGAAATTAATTAGGCGGGGAAAGGGGTGGAGGGTGGTTCTCAGCAACGTTGGAAGAAGAAGCCGCTTATTCTCCAGGTAATTCGTCACGTGGACGTTTAGACTGGTAACAGAGGGTCGAAGCAGAGACACTATGAAGGTTCTGGTTGACGAGCTCCTCCAGGAACTCCGACGACGTCATCCGTCGGCAATTTCAGCTACACTCGAGACACAGACGTACATACAACCTATGGTGGCCCGTGTTCTGCTAGCGTCGCTCCGGTGGTTTCGCCGAGCAACCATAAGTGGAGATCTCGAGTGGAGTACAGAGTGTATACCGTGTTCCTCCGTCGTTCGACCGATTTCTACTCCCGTTCTCTTCCTTGCTATATTCTACACGCTGACGCTGGTCCTCGCTGGATTCCATTTGATTGGCTCGTTACGTCTAAATATAACGGAATTTCGTCGGCACGGATCGCTGATTGCCTCCTCGAGAATGCGTCGATTAGAGTCGCGATGAGTGGCGTGACGAATCTGTTCGAAGAAAAGTTGCCGTGATTTTCGAGGCTAATCGGAAGCAGTCGAGACACGCGACGGTCCTCGTTGGTCGCTGCTTGTGTAGTTGGGATCTCGAGTCGCCTGGTAGCTCGTTTGCATATTGCTCGTCCACTTATGGCTCAGGAACAATGGGAAAGTTGAAATTTATTAGCCGGAGTTCGCATTGTCCGGATTACCAGGGTGCAGACCGGCAGACTTTCAGATGGACGCTTAATCCTCTCTCTCCGTTCTCCTGCAAATGTTTCCCACTGGTTTTCGTTAATCTCGATTAGAAATTATTTCCTTTTTTTTTTTTCGTATTACAAATGTCTGGTAGCTTTGTAGTAATTTGTCGCTACAAAACGACACGGTTTGCTTCTTCGTCGAACACGCTGTGTTTGTTGGAGTAACAAGGGTATTGTTCGACCAGACAACGTGTCGATTATATCAGAGTCCATATCGCGCTCCCAACTTTACAGTTCCAAACGTATACCATCTGCGAGAGTGGAAAATAATCATTGATTACGCGTGTTTTCCTTAATAACAGAGAGATGGCCGCGGTATAATTTACAAGCTGGTCAAAGTTTCTTTTAAATAGCACGAACAATCGAGTTACGAAATATCGTTGTTGTTTTTGGCAACGAGAAACTGGCCATTCCCGTTGAGTAGATGATTTACAACTATTATACGACAATGTGACGATTACGTCAAGTACTTACATCGGACTGTAGCATTATTCACCAGTCGTAGACACTTACTCGCTCTTTGTGGAAGCACGTAAGACGGATAAATTATGCTCGGTGGATGGTCTCTTCGACGACGATTGTGCCGTGGATTCGCATTGGGCGGTCTCGAGTGCGCCTTGTGTTCCGCGGAAACCACGCGAAGGGATAGTCCGTGTGTATTTATACACCCGGTACGCTGATTCACCGTGCTTTTCATTAGAACTCCGTCTCCGCCGCGTAAACCTGCGTCGGCCGAAAGTGGCCAGAATATGGGCCATCTCCGCGGTTCTCAACGCCCTCGGCCAGTATCCTCGTGACCTCGATTAAATTCGATCTGGCGTGAACGATTAAATGCGGAGGTTGTAAGACGAGGTTTATTAAGATTTAGTTTAGTGGAAGTTGAAGCAAAAGTTAAGTTAGACTATATTTATATAGAATCGTATTACGATGACACTCAATGGAGTTGCGGTAACGTCATGCGAATGTCAGCTATCAGTGGATTCCTGTTTGTCGTTAAATTTTGTCAAAACTGCCGAAACTAAAATGTAATGTTTTACGATGTTTCATCGATATCCGAAATTATTGAATATTCAATTATAGTATTTAGGGGCTAGAGACTTGCTTGCGAAATTCTATTAGTATAAAACGTCAAATTATAAATTGGAAATTTGAAAGATTCGAGGGTTCTTCGGTGTCATGAAGTACGCGTGCCGCACCACGAAATAAATGCCAGCCACTTGTAAATTAGGACAATTCGGGGCGGGTAAATGCAGGAACGGTGTAACCGTAGGTTTGTTTTCTTTGGACTTGCATCGAAGGGGCCGCGTGTGCACGGTATACACTGCGTAATGCATTCTTTCAGCGAGTCACATTACCCGGCACACCTTCCTCCAAACAATAAACTCTCCGCTTATTTATCTCAATTTCACCATACGCGTGCATGGAGATTGGAAACTCCAATTCGTTAATCGATGCAACAAGAAAAAAATCAAAAACCTCGCCAGACGTGACCGCGTTTTGTCAAACGAGCTCGCAGTTATAGAGATAGAGCTTTTCCCCCGAGCATGGTGCCGGTGAAACGCGTTGTAAATTCCCTCTGCAGCTTCGATAGCGAACGATTATAGTCACGATACTTTTTCTCTCTTCCCCATCTTTTATTTTTTCGTTTCGCGTTTCACACTCCATAGGTTGCTGCGCGTTGCTGGCCTCTCGCATTCGTATTTCACACGGGATTTATACTAGCAATCCATTTCGGAATCTAATATTCGTCGCATCAGTTTTATCGCGGGCTTGATTAAATTGGTTTACAGGCATGCGCAGGTGCGTTGTTTGTCGGCGGTGCGCGGCAGTGGCCCGTTTGTAAACGGGTCGAAGCGCGCAAGTGGAATGGAAAGAGGCGCTTCGAATGGGCCGGTACACGAGCCAACGATAATTATTAATATTGTAGCGGATATATCGTTGTCGGCATCGGCTTTCCGCGAATAACCAACTTCCTCTACCTTCCCCTCCTCCCTCGTTTCTCTTTTTCTCTCGTTTTACCTCGACTTCTGTTTCTTCTTCCACCGTCCAGTAACTTGGATTCGCAAAATTTGAAACGTCTAAATGTTTAGACCGATTCATTTCCTGAAATCATTAATCTCCGCATTTCCGTTACATAAATTTTTCCCGGGTCGCGTTCGACCCTTCCCTAGTAGCTAGCCGTTCCGTTTATTTATTCACGTTAATCGTTTACACGGCCGGCGTATCGTATCTCCTCGTCGCGAAATGATTTTCGACGTCGAGGGCTGCGTGGCACCAATTAATTCCAGCCGGAATTATGGATGTAAAGTACGCACCGGCGAAACGCTGCTCGGTTCTCGAAATAACGCGAACGTTGCCGTAAAATCCCTGAACACGTTCTCTCTCTTTCTCTCTCTCTCTCTCTCTCTCTCTCTCTCTCTCTCTCTCTCATCCTGCCCGCGACCGATAACTCGTAAAAATGGTCGATCGTAATTCCATGGGAAAAGCGTACGACTTTTATTAATCCTGGCGAATTTATCCGTTTACTTACGCCTGTAATACGCCAAGACGACCAAGTATTTTTGTTTCTCTTGTCAAAGCCGCACTCGATCGTCGAACCCGTTCCTTTTTGCCTGAGTGGTCGGGCGAATTTTTCGAAAACCCCGTGTCAATATGTCAACGTCGTGTGATTAGAATATTCGTTGTACTAGCGTTACAGACAGATTAGGTCGACTTATCGATTAGAAGAGCTTTAATCTCTTATCGACGTTTTCTCAAGCTTCCATTTATACTTTGTGGAAATTAGAATTCGATCGATGTTTCTACGATTAGGAAATACATCCATCCGTACGTAGAAGTTCGCGAATCGTTCGACAGAGTTCACTAGAACGATTCTGCTATCAGGTTACTTTGCTAAGCCTCATCGATTTGCAGAATTGACAAATCTGAAAAATGAACGTGTAATTCCACGCCAGGTGGCCTGGTGGTTGATAACTTTTGCAAGAAAACGGAATCAAGGAATCACAAACCGGTACAAGAGTCATGAAGTTACCTAAAATATTCTGCTCTATATACTAATATCATATAGTCATTATTAATGCATAAATAATAGGAAAAAAAAGAGACTTGCGTTTTATCGATCGAAAAGAACACTGTTATCCTCGCCGCTGTAAGTATACATTACCTTAATTAAACTCTAACACGGTTCGGTGGACAGACTACTTCACTTTTTCGGCAAAAGTTCAGGTAGTTGGCGTTCAGGGAATCAAGTTGGTCCTGGTACGCGTCCACAGTGGCTGCGCGTGTCGTTCTTTTCGGGCTTAATATTTCAACTGACCGATAGAGGGTCCCCGAGAGCCTGTCGCTAACTTTCATAACTCATCGCCGCGTACCAACCCTTTCCGGGAGGAACGAGAGCAAGCGAGACAGCACGACACGGCGCGACGCGGCGAAGGGTTGCGAGGCGCGTTGAATCAAACTCTAATCCCATCTAAATCGGGTCTACGCGATAAATCCAGTATGATTTAATTACGAGTCGTCGCGGTGCTATTCCCAAGTATTTAATTTAATCACCGATGTTAATGCGCCGACATTAATCTCCGAAGTTGTTGCTGTCGGCTCGCCCTGTCCATTCGGCCATGCTGAGGTTCTAATGAATTTCTTCCGTCGAAGACGCGAGACCACCGATAAGTTTCGCGGCTAAATTGACCGGGAATGAAGTCAACCGTTTGAGAACGGTACGCGCTTCTTGTGGTATTCGTGAGCAGCACGCGGGACCTGACTAATTCCGCGTTTGGGTTCGGAGGATCGTTGAAACACAGATCGTTGAGATTGCCGGAGGCTGAGTCTGTAGAATCGGTAATTTGCCACGCTGGCGAGAAACAGATGTTGAATGGGCGATTCGTGATTAGAAGGCAGATCGGGCAGTCGATAGACTTTATCTAAGGACTTGATCGAATTCCCAAGGGTAGATGGAATTAGTGAATGGACACTCGCAACGAGACTTGTAATTGAAATCTAAGAAACGTACGACTTTTACAATAAAATAACGTTCATTATTGTGATAAAGAATCGCGTTAACAGTAGCGGGAGTAGCCATTATAACTTAAATTTTGTAGCAGAAGGGAATAAGAGATAAAGGATAAAATCTGTTAGATCAAGAATCAACTGTTACTTCTTTCGAGCGTGTAACCCATTCGTAAGCCATCGACATCGTAGCAAAGATTCATGAGGGTCTCAACAAGATCAAGTAATCCATAGAAGAAGAAAAATAAAAATTTGGAATCATTTATAGATATCGTTTATTTCAGTCGAATTGAAACACAAACAGATGCTATAATTTCCCTTACACGTACTGTACTCGTGATTCGTTAGGTAGGCTAGAATTATGCAACGATTAAAAAATGATAAGGCGACGCGTTAAGAGGGAAATCGCAGTAAGCGGGCTCATCCGAGACATAATTCAACCCTATGATTCTGGTCGCCTGAATAACCAAGAGCAATCAACCACGGGAAGATCATAAATCAAGCAGCGATTCTACGAGCAGCAGTCGGGTAGTCTTAAGCTGCATTATTCATGCAGCGTGCAGAAACAAACTTCGGGCCAAGTTTCACGTTCAGAAGCTTGATCCGACAGATCAAACAGCATCACGCGAGCAACCCTTTCTCCGCATTAGACTGCGCGAATCTCGCTAATGTCTCGAAACGAAAACGTTTCTGCTTGGAAATGAATCGAAGAGCCAGAGCGAGGTAGTAGCTAGAAATCGATAGTGTTTACAAGGATTCAAGGGGTGCGTGCATCGTATCCCCTGGCAATTAGACGATCGCGCGAACGAAGAAAAGGATAAACGATGGGTCAAGGCGGCGCAATCTAATTCCAACCCCCCATGCAAATCGAGGCCCTTAACTAGCTGACGTTTCAACCCTTGACACTCGCCCTCGCGGCGCCATGGGGTCGTAACGCAGCAACCGGCCCGGTTCCTTCGGTTCTCCTGACTTAAATTAACCCTCGACCGCTTTCCAAGCCCTCTTTCTCTCTCGCGTCACTCGTTATTTCCCCGTTTCCTGGTCCCGGTGTTGCCTGCCGCTGCGCCAGGGTCGATTTCAACGACCGGCGCGAAATTACTCGCCACGATAATGGAAGACATTGTAACAGCAGAGTGAATGTCGATGGCGGCAATTTTTCGAAATTTTATCGCGCTTCTGTTAGCTCGCTAGCTAATTAGGCTGTGGATATTTATGCACCTATGGGAAATTTAAATGGGCGAAACTGTACAGAATGCGTATAATATCAAAAAAAAAAAAAAAAAATGTATAAAATATCCAACATAGAATACTCGCTGTAATATATTTAATAAAAATAATCTTCTACGCGGATACAATTTGCGTAGTTGCATTTATAAAGGCATACATTTGCATAGACATCCTTATTCGAACCATAATTAGCAAAACGAGGAAAGTGTTTACGTAGATCGCTTCGTAGATAAATTTTACGTTCGACCTGGAAAACATTGGATCCGAAAAATTTCATTCAGTGGATACGAATGGAAACCGTGTCAGGCTGTTAATCAGAGCCTGACGGAGCAGCGGCGTCACGGTGTTCGCAAACAGCGATTCAATCGGATTCCTCTTTGGGAGGCGTTCAACAATCCCACTCGGAAATGCGAAGTTGCCGCGAAGAAAGGAAAAGCTCGATCGCGTCCTGGGTCGCGGTGCAACTGCATTACCATATCAAAGGGGTCTCGCGATATCGCGAAACTCTCGAGCACTCTCGATCCAACTACCGCGCCGTTTCTTCCGAACGTTGTCACTTTCCTCTCTGTTCTCCTGCCCCTTTCCTCGTCCTAATTCCGACAAAGAAACTTGCACGATTGCTTCGAGACGGGAATCGCTCGTCGTCCTTGTTGTTCGAAATGGGAAACAGGAATGGAAACGCAGAACAAACAGCGAGACGCGGCCTGCTCTCTGTCCAAACGGCGAAACAGTCGCCGTAAATTTCGAAAGAAGAGCGAGAAGGATGGCGTGGCGTCGGCACCGGTTGGGGACGGTTTCGGGTTAAGCCGACCGGACCCACGCGCGCCAGGGTGTGTCGTTGCCTGTTCACGAATAAATGTCGTCGGAGTTGTAATTGCAACGAGGCGTAATTAGTTTTGGAAATTTAATTATTTCCGGGCGGGGTACGCGGGTACGCGCGCGATAAACGCCGCCGGCGGAAGCCTTTCGACGAAGAATTATCGGAGGACTTTCCCACGTAGCAGCCGTTAATCCTGCTTCGAGCAACCTCGAACCAATGGAAAATCGTCGAGTTTCGAAACCTCCGCACCTCGACGCGCTTTCATCTCGCCCCACTGCCTCTCCTCGGCTTTTCTACATCGCGTAATCCGTCGACAAGCGTCATTCGTTGCTTTGTTAATCAACCTCGAACGCCTTAGGACACGTCTAATTTGCGGGCTGGCGGCGAGCCGCGTAGACGAATGCGTGCGTACAGTTTTATAGAGAATCGATTTCCAGTCGGTGAAGAAATTGCCAACGAAAGTCGGGGGAATACGCGATGAGGCTATTACTCGTGTTTAAGAAAATTGCCTTTAAACGTCGTATTATCGCATGAATTCTTCAGACGGTTTTAATCTATCCTACATAGGTACAACGTGCGGCTTAATGTACTTTAAGCGTCGAGAAAAGTTCTCCTGACCGATACGAGAAAAAGGATAATATTGCTAACGTCGCTTGTTAGATTATGGTTGTTAGACACTCTTGTGACACGATAAAGCCTCTAAATCATGCAGAGACGTACGTACGTACACTTCGTCCAGAACAGTGTTTGCATAGCTCGTAAAAAGGTCATTTTGTTTGCACCATACGGATGTATTTATTTTTCAACACGTAGGACAAGAATGAAACGTAATCGCTAAACGCGCAGTAAAATTTTCCAGCGCTTTATTGCAATTGAAGTAACCTTTTGTACGAGTCAAGGTATATTTAAAAAGATCTGTTTCATCCGTTATCAAAATTAATTCTCTCGTGCGTTAAACGCTGGCTTTTCCATATACAAACCTACAAAGTCCGTGCTCACGTGAGCGAAACCAATTGTTCAAGGCCATCTTTGAAGGCGTTCGCTCTCGTAACATCGATTTCTCACATTTTTACGCCGAATGGAACGATCTCACGTTAACGCGTGTTAATTGCCCCTGCCACTGTACAGTTATTCACGTGGTTGCACATGAGAAAAAAAGAAAGACTGCAATTGTAAATATTCGCGATTGACGGTGCATAACGGGCGAATGCAAATCGCGAAGCGGTTACAAAACTTTCTCATGCGTCACCGGCATTCCTTGAACACACGTTTCCGCGCTTTGTCGGTGTGACATGTGTGCAGAGCGAGATACATAACCGTGGTCCGACGCGAGCAAATATACCGTTAGTATTGCGAACGGGACTATTGCTTTTCTCCTACGGACTTGCGTTTCCATTCGAGATGATGAAGCATAATCGAACGATTCTTTCCTATATCCTGTCAAGATATGCAAGAGACGTTGATAAAACAGGTAGCGAAATACGTGAATTTATCGAAAAATTTAAGGCACGCTACTGGCAACAACCAGAGGATCGTTCTGCGTGTTACTGCGATTTCTATATCTGTTTCTCGTGTCTGCGTCTCTTTCTGGCGACTGTCTCAAAGTCGATATATCGATAATACACGTCAATCGCGGATTTATTTATACTTCTCAATATTTTAGTGACATCTCGTATTCACGCGTATCATAACGTCGACAATTTCATTTTTCCTCCGAACCTAACAAATTTAACAAAGGATCAAAGGATACGATTGGATGGAAAGACGCAACAAGGTTAATATAATAGAAGCTTTCGTAGAAGCTGCAATAGCTCTGGTAATCTTCAATTGTTTTCAGCCATGCCTTGAAGTAGTCACGTAGTATAATACGATTTATCGAGACGTGAAAGATGTTGGAAATGGTAGAAAGCAAGGTATAATTGCACAAAAGAACGTTTTTACAATACTTTTTGTATATTCATAGCGCACGAACTGATTGCTTTGCACAGCGGCCGACTGTCGCGTTACAACCTCCGTTTATTGGAAAACACCGGTGAACCAATATTGATCCTGCGAATAGTGGAAAACAGTCGATGTAACGTGCGTAACAATACCGTGATACGATTAAATATGTACCTACGGCAATTCAATTCTATTAATTTAGACGTGCAAGCAGCCCCGTATTTATCCAACCATTCTCCCCTGATCAGCCTATTACATCGAACAAACAAGCGCGCCAACTTTTTTGTCCACGCCGTAGATATTATGTAAACGCGCGTCGATTGAGTTTTCGGATATTCATGCACAGCTCGTGGCTACGTTTCGACCTCGAGATGTTTCGATCCACGAATACACCTTAACCTTTAGTGGAAACAAACTGTAAAGTTTCTTTGCTCGCCACCGACTATTCTTTTGACGAAGGGTGACAGGCACCCTGCTCTTCGTAAGCGAAGGGTGTGCTCGATCGAAAGGATCCTCGTGCGTGTGTGTTTGCTGTAGACGCGTGATTCGCGATTGCGTTTTCAGAAATTAATGGCCAGCCGTGGTCTGAATTTCCGCGCTCGTTGTATCCGCTGCCGTGATTTCTAAGAACGAATGCGCACGACAGCTTGAAAAATTTATCCAGTTCAACCGGTGTTAGCCCGGTGTGCGCTAAACCGTTCCCAGTCAACCGGCCGTCTTTTCAAACGGATCTTTACAAAAGCTGTCTTTCTCCCCCGAAGCTTTGTCCGAGGCCCCCCGACATACCACAGACTGGAACCTCTCTCCGCCCCTTTCCCGTTCATGAATCTTTGAGAGTTCATCGCGGAACCTGGGAATCAGCTCTGTCTTCTTTTGTTTCGACGATTTTGGCGTTCCGTCAGCTGGGAACAGCGTCGAAAGGACGGGAGAGCGATCAATGAGATCTTTTGTACTTATACCGGACTCGTTGATTAGAGAGATCTCCGTGGGTCTTGAGAATTTGTAGGTGACAGGATTTTAAATATGGCAATTTGGAATGTCGTTCATTGAGATGTAAATTTCTGATCGTAAAAGAATTTAAACGGTAAGATTACAGAGGGAAAAACGATTTCGTTTATCAACGCGTTAATTATAGCTTTGTCCACTGAAATACGTAGTCACGAGAGGCCAAGCGTGGTCAATTAATCAGAGTGTTTAGGTTTCAACGAATTGATTGCTATTATGTGACTGCAGTTCTCGTTCTATAGCGAATAAAATTGCGTTGAAACTGCGAAACAGCAGGAATACAAAAACTGTATTTGCATTTTCTTATTTCTATGATGGCGGAGCATCAACGAGTCGGTCAATTTTCTTTTTACATCTCGTGTCCATTAAATTCTCCGTCCATTATCCGTGGGAAAAATAATTCTCTCAGGAGCGAGAAAAGCAACAGCTTTAAGCTCCTTACCCATTGGTAAAGAGGTTTGTAACGAAGTCCATTTTTCTCGTTCTGTTTCAGCAATCATGGCGCATTTCTTTTTCCTGGCTGCGTTCTTCTGGCTGAACACGATGTGCTTCAACATCTGGTGGACGTTCAGGTGAGTCTTGCTCCCTTTTGTCTGATCAGCTATAGGGTGCAAAGAAAGAAGATGGGTATAGATCTGTGGCGGAAGATTTCGCCGCGTGTGTACTCTTCCGTGCGACTGCTCTCGAATCAAACGACTGTACCGCGTTAAGATTTATTTGATCGAACCTTCTCCCTATTTTTTCTTTTTTAATCTTTCTCCGCTCGAAAAGCTCCTCGTCTGTACACACGCGACGCAAACGTTTCACATATACTTTTGAAAAATGAAATACACGAGCAGCCGTCACGTAGCAATTAAGCGTCCGTTTGGTGGACGAGTCCCGTGAACAGGGTGATGAGGTAAAAATTATGAAAATTCGCGAAGCGTAATTGGCAGAGAATTTCAGAAGCGAAACGAGGTTGGTAACGGGAATGTCGAGGCCCCTGTCCCGAAGAGAGAGAGAGTAACTCTGGTGGTTTGTGCGTACGCCGTTAATTAACACCGGGTTGCAGGTTATCGACCTGGCCGAGTTTCGCGTTACCCGCGTTGCCTCGTGTCGCATCTTCGATCAGAAGGCCACCACTCGTTACCTCGCAATTATGCAATTACCACGTAATTACGCAATCTATAGCGCGCTCTTGGCAAATAATTCATCGTGTTCGCGGCGAAATCGCTCGCCGAGCTATCGAACAATGAGAATTATTCCATTACAAAACTATATGCTTGATACGATAACGAACTCAGTTTCTGCAGCCGTTACTTTTTTCTCGCTACTATGCCGAGGCAAATTCTCGCGGGAAATAATTGTTACGCGATATTAGTCCGAACGGTCGATGAACCGTAACTTTGTACGTTCTCATGGCCTCTTCGTCCAATATGCGTTGCATTAAACAACGCTAATGTCGCCTATTGAATTATCATAATTCATTATTATCCGGTAATAACGGTCGCTAACAGACTATGGGACTCGCGGTTGACCTTTACCCGCGAGAAACGGATAGAACGCGCGCAGCACCTGCGAGAAATTACTTCTGGCGGTATGTTTCGCGGTGAGAACGCGTTACAGCGAACGTGAACGCGGGTGCGAACGTTGAGGTGGTTGGAACGATGATCTCCACCGGAGTAGCAGCAGAAGATCGTTAGTGGCCGGATCACGTTTGACTCGAAGGATCGAAAGGGGACGAAGCAGGCCGTCGCGTCGTCGCGGTGAGAGATGGGATCAAGATCACTCGGTCGACTGGTTAATGCGATGCAACACGGTCGCTATAACGGGCCCTCCATCTCTTCTTCTTCTTCTTCTTCCTCTTCTTCTTCCTCTTCTTCTTCTTCTTGTTCGTCGATTTTGTCGACCTTTTTTTCTTCCGATACTGCCGAGTGGCTCATTTCTCACCTTTTTCTCTCGACAGCCTTCAACTTCTTTTGTCTCTTCGTTCGTCTTCCAAGTCTTGCTGCTCGTGTGCCATTGTTTCTCTCCGTTTTTATCTCTCCTTTGGTTTTTCTTTCTCTCTTGTTGAGTTGTAACACGTAAAATATTTCATTTCACCAGCGAAATCTGTCCGATCGATCGCGTATTTCTCGATCAGGTTTCGACGGTATCGTTTACTAATTTTGCAATACGTTGAGGTTTTTCGCAATGATGATAATAATTAAAAATGTTTCGGTTTTGAAGAATTATATAGCCGATCGTTATTTAAACGTTCGTGGATTTACAGCTTAAAAAATGCAGAGCTTCAAAGTTTCAGTTTTAAAGTTTCAAGCACTGGAAGATTAAGAAATTCGAAAGTTTAAATATTCGGAGAATGTTTTATTTTATTTGTAATTTACGTTAATAGCTACATTTCACTACGGGCTTATCTCCGATCTACCACCGCGGTATTACACGGTACACTGCATTCGCGAAACGATTCAAAAAATAGCTGCTCCGACTGGATGCATCCGCATCAATGACTCCGACTTTTCTCTGTTCCCCGAGCGTTGTACTTTTATCAGCGATTTTCGCGTGGGATGCACACGGCCGAAACGTGTCAGCGACACGTGCGCAACCCGTTGTATCCACTTGTTGAAGTGTCACCGACACGTTGCGTTCACGCTAGCTGCTCAGCTCCGTGATTTTCCAGCCGGAAAATTAGCCCGGTGTCATTTACCGCTGTGCAGCCGCGTTTAGCGCGATGCATCCTGTCGGATAACTCGTTTCGTCCACAGTTTTCCTCCCGCTGCAAGGTCATTGCTTTCATGCCGCTACTTGGTTGCTTCGTTTAGGTTTCACAAAGATTCGAAAGGAGCCTTTTCACAGAAGAAACGATGACGCAACCTGGAAATAACTTATCGAATTTAATTAACAGCATTATGAGAGTCTTCATAATTGGACGCATTGAGCAACGTCGGCAAAAGGTACGACTCTAGGCTGCTTGGAGAACGATTACGTCACTGACTAGTCTATAGATTGGTACCTCCTATAGATTGGCCATCGACTGAATTTCTTTGTTTCTCAACTCATTACCCCCTGAGTAGTTTAAGTCCATTAAGTAGGCAACCGAGCATATAAGGAAATCTCAGGCTTCGGTATTTTAAACCTGCGCATAAATTTCGACGTAGAAACATTCACGGAATGACATAGTTTTTAATATTTTAATGATATAAATGCAGATACGAATCTAGCTGTTCGTAGAATGACTGGGTCAACAGTCTTTGGCCTTGGAGCGATCTTTAATATCGATTACGATTGAATTTCGTTGTTTCTCAACTTACTACAAGCTGTTTAAACCGTCGCATATGTTTCGCTGCAGAAATATCCAAAGAATGGGAATTGGAAGTTTTATCCTTCCGAAAGACACAGTTGGTGCATTCGGTGATAAGGAAATAGCAAGTACAATTAAGTATAATGTACAAGCACGATAACCCCGAGCGAATAGACGATTCTATCGCGTGGAAATTTATACGCTTAATTGCTGACTGAGATAGCTGGTTTGATGAGTCTGAATACGCTTGCTTCTTACACCAAAGGTGAGCTCCTCGAACTTGCTCCTTACGACTAGACGCGTACGCCTATTTTCCGAGAAATTCTTCAATTACCTAACATCTAGCAGCTTCCCACGGTCAGTGCAGTCGTTGCACATAGACGCACATGTAAGAGAACATATACGAAGTCTTCTAACAGGGTTGACCTCGTCGCTAGCAATTCCTTGCTACCGCCGATGCTTCTGCCGTTGCTGGTTGCGCTCCCGACTCTCGGCGGTGCGTGCACTCAGCGAGAGAGCGTTCCTTCTCTAAACGAATTTGCATTCTAGAAGCGAACTGGTTCGTCGAAAGATTCGCCTGCGAGAATCGATGATCCTCGAGAATGTCCTTTTATGCTTGTTCGCGAGCTTCTCGGAGATTTGGCAAATTTTCAGGAGAAAAATTTCTCCAGGAAGAAACCCACAAAAATTTTCGGTGCGTTCACGTTGGTTTCCTTTCTCGTCAAAGTTATTTCTGAAAGAAACTTTTCTAATCAGTTTCGATCGCTTCGACAGTTTGGTCACGAAGATCGAAAATATCCTTCGAAGGCTTAATGGAATTCGGTCGAGCGAAAAAGCAAAGACTCGTCTATGAATTGGGGCTAAGGCACGATCGGTCATTGTCAGCGAGGAAGAAACGCCTAATCTCGATGCCTGCCTGCGAAACAATGCAACTACCAGGCCGCAGGCACAGGACAGAACGGAGAACAAAGGCGGAATGTGTCGTCTGAGGATCGTGGTCAAGTGTATTAGCCTGTGACGGTGTAAGTACGCGTTCGTGTCGGTCGTTAAGGTCTCCACTGTTCTCGAAGAGTGGCTCATTAACTTCGTTTATCTCGTCCCCGATAGCTGCATCATGGACTCGACTTCTTTGGCTACACAAGATCGTACTCCCCCGCTGCCAAGTTAATAGCATCCACAAAATTCTAGATAGTGAGAAAATTCCTAACAAAATTTGCACGTCGGACGATTTTCGTTTCTATATTTCCTTCGACGATCTTCTTTCGTTCTTTACGTGCTTTTAGATTGGAATTTATACGAGAGCTTTGATATCAAAATTTATACACACAGCAAGTACACGTTAACCCCAAATAAGAATTAACTCCACTCCCGCACAGAAATCAAATTTTTTAAAGCAAATATCATAACTGCCCTAAGACTTTTAAGTAGAAATATAGAAATAGAAATAATTTTCGAACCCCCTTCGAGATTTGTGATAACTCTGCAATCGAATTCCTTAGGCTATGTTAATCAAATATATTGAATTAGTCCAACAATAGTCTCTCGAATCACAGAAACTAGAACGTTCTGTTCTAAGCATTAGAACGTCTTACGTTTTATACGATAATATTGGCCCGATACAAAGTCTGGTATAGTTGGAAGTTAATATTGCTCGAGGCAATGGAGATCTATATGCATAGATTCATCTTGCGCTAGGTCAAAGATCCGGGGCGTAGTAGTCGGAGCAGATGGTGAATTGATAGAAACGAGCGGAATCTGTAATCGGCGAAGTGGTCGTTGCCAAGATTCGTTTTCATAACGAGAAAGTTTACTTGCGTCGGGCGTGTAACACCGTCGCCCGAAGGCGATACCGGTGAAGTTGGCAAGCATGGCGGCGAAAAAGAACGAGGAAAAGGGAGTTTCGGAGACGCTTCGGGGACGTGATCAAGAACACCGGCCGGTCTGTCGTGGCGCGCATCCCAACGAAGCTTGATTAAGGTCCCTTCTGTTCTCGAACACAGTAGCTCATTAATTCCGTTATCTCATTTTCTGCAGTCACCGGATCTCTTGACCAGTGGATCGAATCAATTGCTCTCGTGTCATCCCCCTCGACAGAGGGGTCCCTGAAAAATCCCAAGAAATTTTCATAATATCGTCCGAGAAAGGCTCGAGTCTCTGCTTCGGTAGCGACAGAGAAACGATCTAGTCGGTCGGTTATAAATAGATTAATTCTCGTTCATCGACAATTTGTTAGGGCGTCAAGTTGATGCCAACAGGAGCGTGACCTACATCCACGCGATGTTGGCTCTACCATGTTTCTAGATGAATTTCGTAACGAAGATGTAAGTACGTTCAACCTATATTATGACCAGCTTTTGTATCAATTCGTTGGTTGTATTTTCTTAAGCGTTGTTTTAAAATCAGTCTTTGTCGCGTATCGTTCTTGGTAGCTATCCTCCAACTGTTTCGAACAGAGAGTCTTTTATTGTACGAACCTTCGTCAAATCGTTGACGAAGGAGTTGATCTTTGCTACTTCGAAATTTTTGTAGATGTCTAAACTTCAGAGATCTAATACGTAGCACAGCGATTGTTCCGTGTCTTTCAAAGCCCGCGTACCAAAAATTGTCTCTTCGTACGACGAGGTTAACCCCCACAGTCATCGGTCGTAAAAAAGGGATTACTCACACCTACAAAGAAGCTAACTTTCCTGCTTAAAAAGTTCTACAAATCCAATGCAATCGTTTTCCTGAATTGTTCAAACTCTCCGTTTCGAAAATTGTCAGCTCGTTCGGCGGACCGTTTAGGTCAATTCCCTGGGACGTCCGATTAAGTTAATTGAATTAAACGGTCTCCGTGGGTCCCTTTGCGTCCTCACCGCAGGCGCTGCTTGAAACGCCCTCTTCTTTCGTTCGTCCACGTAACACCCATGAACACTACGGATTACCAGAGGATCTTGAAGAGACTTCCAGTTCGATGGCTTTTCAGCGGAAGAGCAGATTCTACAGCCGCGAGCAAATTAGTTTAACCCGGCGAGTAGGTTCGTAGTCTTCCCGGTCCCGATTCGGCAAACTTCTTCGAGGGATCCTCGGTTCCTCCAGACTGTGGACGTGACGGCAACAAGATATCTCGCTGACCGTCACGTTTGCGGTTGTCCCTGTCGGTTTACCTCGTAGCTCTCTCTCTCTCTCTCTCTCTCTCTCTCTTTCTCTTGCATCTGCCTACGAGAAGAGAAGAGAAGCTTCGTGGCCGTCTTGGAAGCGACGCAAAGTCGTTGATCCAGCGAGTCGAGTTCTCCGGGCAAGTTTCGTATACATACTCCGTTGGTTCGGCCACCGGACCGGTCCATTTCCCCTGCTCTGTTGACACTTCTCGACTCGACCGAGTTCAAATATTGCTCCGGACCAGCCGGCGCGGCGGACCGTGTCGAGGACAGCGTCCACGTGGTTCCCGAACGGAGCTCGGTTTTGTCTGCGGGTTGCTTTGAAGCGTAATATTCTGTAATGCGAAATGAAAGATCATCGACCAAGAGAGACGCGTTTTACTTTATTCCATCTTCTTCGAATGAGATAAGACGTTTGTGGATGAAAATGTAGGGAAATATAGGAATTGAGGTTTCAGGATCCTCCGGTAATAATATCGAAGTTTACTTCGTTCGATCTACCAAATGGTTATAAATAGTTGGATTGTATCACATTATTTTGTTTTGTTACCATTATTAAATGAAATTAGATCTCTACGAGTTTATTCTGTGGGAGATGCTTCGAGTAAGCGGTAAAAGTATTTCGGGAAAACGATATAATCTCGGACTTACATGACTGGCGGTACAAGGAAAGTTTGAGAATTTCTTATTTCATTTATTTAGATCACGGTCGTTTATTTGAAATATAACAATCGGAAGTAGCAAAAGATCAAGGAAAAGCGATGATATAAAAGTGATTGAAAATCCCATCGACGTGTCTATCGAAAGAGCATGATTCGATCGATGTCGGATAAAATTAAAAGTAGGTGAACCAGGGATAAGCCGAGGATCTACGGGGACTCGCGGTGAAAGTGTTTATAATCCATCAGCGTAGCCGGGACCGCGCCTATTTCTGTTCGCCATGGCGATCGTACTAATCCCCGTGGAAAAATTTTCTTGGCACGGACCACGGGATTCGACGGAATCGCGATCACCGGCCTCGACGGAGTATACTCACTCAAACGGACACCGGGGTATCCGGCAGTTCGTCGAAGATCTCTTAAGTAAAACAGGAACAATTTGCAAAGCTTAAGACACGGTCGAAATAATTTTCTGTGAATTTATCGCGATTCTTCACCCTTCCTGAACTTCGGAGGATGAAACGAACCTCACAGAAGCAAAAGGTAAAGCGTGAAAGCTCCATGAAGCGAAAATCAAGTCGACTCGGCGAAACTGTCTCGAAATGAAGTTATAATTCGAGGAGCGAAAAGGAAGAAGCAATCGGTGATGTCTGATTGGAGCCCAATCTAAATATAATCTCTCGTTTGATACACAGTAGCCGTGGGTAATAGCATTACCGCAGATTACTCGTTACGGCAGCAATCTACCGACGAAGCCCGAAGAAAATCGAAAGTGTAGCGGATTCGCAGGAAATCGGAGGAAAAGATAATCGAAACGTCGAAGGCGTAACCGGACGTCCGTCGCAACGACTTTGATGTCAACGTTGTTTCTTTGCTATTTCCATCTGTCTTGACTCCCTTTCTCTCTCTTTCTCCATTTCCTTCCCTGTCTCTTGCGACAGGGATCAGCGAGCTCGCGAGGTTAACGACTTGGTCCGTTGCTTCTTCTTTTCCTTCGTCCATGGGACTACGCTCGTTACGCGTTAGATAATGCATGCAAATTGCATTAAGTCAACGTGACTACCGGTTCTCGGGCACGGACGATGTAACGTCGCGTCGTCCAGCTCTATCTTTTTCTGGCTCTACCCTCCTAGTCAACGACCTGTCCATGTAAAGATAGGACGAATCGTCAGCGCGTTTACCGTTGCAGTTTCCAGGCCAATCTATTACGCCGACTGTCAGCCAGCTCTGGGTGTATTATAGATGTTCCGTGAGCCGACCAGTGAATCACTCGAGACGTTCAGAAACATCGAAGACGAGATGCAGCGGTGGCTCCCTTTGAACGGAGACTGTCGTTCCGACTCGTTCGCGTGTCGCGAGTCGTATTCGTTGCTCGCAGTTTCGTCGAATCTTGGCTCGCTCTGTTGGTCGTGCGGCTTCTTTGCTCGTCGTGCTTCCTCCTCGTCTCCGTGGTCCTTTCACGAGGTCTCGGCGTGCAATGGACGCGCGGGCTCTCCTCTCTCTACAGGCTTAATTACTTCGGAGGCAGAGATACCCAGTGTTGGTAGTCAGCTAGTCTTGCTTGAGACTGTAGACGGGAGTTCTCGTTTTAATGTACGGCAATTAGGAATGCCTCGAGCGCGGGGTAGATAAATTGCCAAGTATTAGCGGGTAAATTGCTACATTTCGTTATTGCCGCGTAATAATGATAATCTGCGATAATTGACATTCGCCGGTGGGTGAGTTATCCTGCGTCGATGCGTTTACGCCAGTTCTCCAATTATTTCCTCTAATTAAATCGCGAGCTGATGAAGCAACGGTAGGGTTGGTACATCGCGTGTCGATCAGACGAGGAAATTACGTTGGAAATAAGAATAGTCGAAAGCGAAGATTAACCCTTTGAAGCAGCGTCCTCAAACTGATGGTGAATTATTCTCAAGTGGTTGGTTGGTACTCTACAAACTACAGATCAACAGTTTTTCGTAATTTAAGTATATTTACTATTATTACTAGATATTCTGTGAGAAATTTGACGATGCACAGAAACAGATAAGACGATCACAATATACAGCTTATGATATCCGAAAGATATCTCCGCGTAGGTTCTATTTTGCATAAACCTTTCCGATCTATTTACAATCGACAACATATCTGCACAGAAATATATTTATTAAATCACCACACTATGTCCAAAGCAAAAAGAACCGCGTAAAATATAAAGTTTCAACCTCAATTCGACGTAAAATTGCAAATGATTAAACTTCGATCTCTGCAATTACTGCGATGCTGATAAGAAGACTAGCGTAAGAAATGCAAGTTTGTTTATTGGCCGAAAGTGTCTCGTACACAAATAAAACAATGTAGCAAAGAGTAGTTAAGTAGACGCGAAAGAACGGCTCTTCGCTCTATTAATGTACACTTTGATTGTCTCCATTTGCGTTCGTACGGTGCGCGCAGCAAAATCTACGTTCCTAACTCTGATGTTTTCTGGTGGAACTCGACGACCTATTCGTTGTTACGCACGGCCATTAACTGGCAACCGTGTGCTCGGAATTACTCGAGTGAATCACGCACGTCAGTCCGGATGTCGATGAAACCGGCTTCCTTTAGCCCACGTTACGTCTGTCCCGATCGTGCGGATTATTCCATCGATGGGATTTCAATCCCCGCCGTGTTAATACGCTCGACGATACGATCTTTGTATCCAGAGTTATTTGCATTTTACCTGACCCGCGATCCGCCACCTATAGATCTTTAATAGCCACCGTGGGCGTTGATTAAAAATACACGCACGACGCTAAAAGGAGCTGTAACGTCGTCGAAATAGACGAACGATGATCCACGATTAGCGGAGAAAAAACAGCTTTAGGTGTTTCGAGTGGTTGCTTGTTTGGGAATGATGCAGGAGATTCGACTCTAATCCGTCAATTCATTGCTCGTTTGAAGCTTCTTCAATAATCTTAACGAATAAGAACGGCAGTTTGGAGATCGTAGATAGAAATAGAGCTAGTTGATCAAGTTAATAGGTTTTTCTGATCCATACAAGGTAGATAGGATAGAAAAATAGTGAAACTAAATCTGTCGTACTCTTATCTACTCCACGGATATGCATCAAGAACTACAAGTATCTGCTAACAAAAATTTTGACAAACGAAGAAATGTTAAACTATAATTAATCGCGATTAAATTATACGTTATATTCGTGTCCATAATTAAAATTCAAATTGAAAATTCGATCAAAATAATTTTCAAAGTATTTTAAACGCATGCATAAATGTCAGAAACACTGTATCAAGTATCTTGGAGATCGTTTCAAAACTGTCGTCTTGTCCATTAATGTCTTACTTCTTGCTAATCTTGTTACTTTCTTATCTCACCATACATCGAGACAGTCTACGGTCAGAAATCGACTGCCTAAATTACGAGTATTATACAAACGCAAAAGTTTCACAACGAAAAGAGGTAAAACCTAAATGAAGAAAGAACTGGAGACGGGCAAACTAATTACTTTGAAACTTCCATCTGTCCAAGCGCAGCGCAACGCCTTTAATTGTCACGGCGTCACGCACGGCATTCTCCTCACGAGGATCTGGTAACCATCGGCCGCTAACCATATCCCGTATGAACGAAAAAAGCACCATAAAAAACCTCATCCCCTGAACAACCCCAGCTTAACTTAACCCAGACCCGGGTCTGTTAGGCAGATATGGTTCTTCCTCAAACAGAATCTCTATTTGACCGAGTCGTAGATACCAGACTGGCGACTGCAAACGTCGTTTATAGATAAGAGAAATTACCAAACGGCCAAAGAAATTGCTTAGGGCCAACACAGAGTTGTTGTATCGCGTACGTCGTGGTTGTTAACACCGTTCGAGTAAATCATGAATGGTCGTTAGGATTTGGACTACGGTTCCCTAGAGACTAAGCTCCGAATTTCTCGGGGAGCAGTGCCAAGGAATTGCGCCCAAGTTCGACCATCCCCTAGACCTTTCTCTCTCTCTCTCTCTCTCTTCCTCTGACCTTTGGATATACGCGATACATCTTTGTTCTTGCTCGAGGACTACGTAATGCTAGACGTTCATCCGTATTTTTGGTCGCCAAGATTTCTTGCTGGGTACACGTTGCTGGCATTTTTATTGGCCGTCGTTGAGTCTCGTTTGGACCTGCTTGTACGTGTTTTAACTTGACGATAGAATTTTATTAACCCGTTATTGCGCCACTCATTCTCCCGAAACTGGTTTCACATCACTTTTACCAGCGAATAAAATATACAATTTGTGTGAAAGAAATGTAGGAGTGTGCGAGAGGTGTATCAAAAGATATATAAACGAAAAGTGAATATATGCTTGAGTGAAAAAGAAGCTCATTCCAATTCTCAAATACATATCGCTGTAAATCTAAACAAATTTTTCAGAAAAATTACGATAATTTTGATTACACTCCGCTAGTTTCGGCGTTACAGCTGACGGACTTGTGGTTGATCGTTTCGTCGGTACGCTAACAAGTGCAAATACATTCGTAAAAGTTTCCTTCTTACCTGTCTTCGGTCAGATTGCGTGCTCCTAACAATTTAACTTCTGCTTTCTCCGAGCAGACTTAATGAGACGTCTCTATCGTACCTGAATCTTAAAACGTTCTTTACAAGCCAGTGTTTTATATCGTCGAGAAAGGACATCTGTTAGTCATTCCGTTACTTCGTTCCATTCGAATCCATACAACTTTCGCGAATGTCATCGGTTAATACAATAATCCGCGAATAGAACTTCTACGTATGCTCGACCGCATGTAATCAAAGGATTAAGCCCCTGTTAGCACACTTCCACTTGGCATCCGATTAGCCGGCTTTCCCTTGATATCGCTTTATATCTAATACGTATGCGTACAGGCAAACCAGGAACAATGGTATTGAAAATAGTACCACCGTGCGAACTCGTAGCTCGTGACCACGTCGTTGTCGTTTTAACAGAGTGACTAAGTGTTAATACGTTTAGACGATCGTGGCTTCTCGTACGCCGTTAATCTCCAATTCCTCCCTTCGTTTCGTTTGCATACGTCGACCTACGGCTAATTAACTGTTCACGGTTACACAGTTTCGCCATTTCGGTATTGAAGCCGACCGAATGGCCGTCCTAAATTTCTCCTCGTTATCTCTTTCGCGCTGTTCACATCGTTATCCCTGGTCGATCTGCACGAGGATGGGCGCCGACTCGCTCGTGCATGCTGGCGAGACTCTCTCGTTACACGCATGATTTGCGCGCGAAGTGAACACGCGTAGGAGAGGACCAGTGAGGAGTTGCATATCCTTCGCATCAACCTTCGTCGAGTTTTTCTAGTCCTCGAAACGGTGTCTCGACAAGGGTTCGACAGCGATGTACTTATGTGCAGAATTCCTCTAGTCGTTTCTTTGCCGATGTCGAGAAAATGAAGTGGAAATTTAACGAAGATGTAATGAATCAAAGGGTATCGTGCTTGAAAGTTACAAAATTTATACGCGACATAGGCAAAATTGTAGTTCAACTTGATCGTGAATCATATGTACACTACGGGCTAAGAGTTTCGGATCGTTACGACTTATATAACAAAGTATTATCATCTACATATATTTATAGCGTTCATCGAAAATTGAAATCATCTCGATCGTTTAGACACTTTTGGATAACCCAAATACGTTACAATTCCAATTACTGCATCACTGTGTTACTAAAATATAAATATTCCTATCGTTCGATGAGATTATTTTTCAAGTAAAATACAAATTTTGTATCTTTCGTCTTCTGACTTAGAGAATGCCCCAAAAAATGGTCATCTTGTCCGTCAAAGTATTAATACCAAGATCAGTAAAATTTCAATGCTATAAAACAAAGTGAGGAGGATTCAGAAACTAAGAGAAATGATTCCTAACTTCTGAAAGATCGAACGAGCTAAATGAAAATTGCGGTAAGACCGGTTCAGAGAGACTTAACCTTCAGTTACCTGGAATAAATCGCGAAAGATCGCGGGATAATCGGACTAATTATTGTTTCATGTCCGGCAATTTCGAGCACGCTGTGCGTGAAATGAATCAGGTTTGAGGTCTGGTTCGATAAGTCAGTACGGGGACGAGTTTCGGTGATGGGGGAAAAGATAGGCGAGCAGATCAAGACTCGTACTGTAGTACCAGCTGTAATACCACGAAAGAGGCCAGTCGATGGAATTACGAGAGTTCTTCGTTTATAAGTCTCTCTCTGTGACAGTGAACTCTTGGAGCGTGACATTGTCACGGATCGTGTTGCACGATACGCTCATCTTCCGTAACCGTGGCTCGTGATTGCGCACTTAGCCAGTCAGCCGAGGCTGAATTTCAACCGGTGCGAAACGCTTCGCGATACCGCTACCAGTTTTCTACGACTGGCCATTAGATGGTTTTCACGGAACTTGATTGAAACTGATTGCAAAGTCGTTGCACGATCGGCTTTACTAATGACGTTTCTTCTGGTATTAGATACTTGGAGATATAGAGATATCGTCGCTATATATCGATCGAGCGCCGAAGATTACGCGTTAGAAGTTGCTGGACGAAGTCTGCTCCACTTGCTACAATTTCTTCTCGTTTTGATTTAGGATCTAACTTTCTATTAGTTGCACGCATAAATCTTTATTAGTAAGAAATTAAATTTTCTTATAAATGCTACGTTACATGCCATTATCGACTAGAAATCAGAAATTCATATTACAAAACAAGAAATTGAAGAAGCTACGTAATAATAAATTTATCAGGAAGAAAGTAGGAGAATGTTGGTCTTAACGTTAGCACACTTCTTCAACCAAGTTTTCACTTAATTTTACTTGCTAACACAACAGTTACTCGAATATGCATTCCCCTTTGGTAACCCTCACATTTTTCACGTACCGCGGCTCTTGTGTCGAAACTATTCGCACTCACGAAACTTCAGAAACCGTGGACGATCCTTTGACAAGATTTTGGAAACAGGTCAAGCGACTCTCGGCCGGCACAAACGCGAATCTTCTTCGGGCTCGTAGGCTCGTTTCTTACCAGTCGCAAACTCGGTAACACGGTAACGCGAGGGTACGAGGAAGCAGAAAGTGGGATGAAAGAGCGGCAAAACGGTGGGAGAAGAGAGGGGCATGTCGATGACCCCGGCCCCAGGCTGCACCTGCATCACCTGCGGCCAGAGGCAACCCGTCGACGGAACTCTGACGATCGTCGCCGTTCGACCGTGCGGTGAACTTGATCTTAACCGTGAAAAAAGTTGCCCGGCCATCTGTGCCGCGGAGAGGAGAAATTCCAAGTGGCGAAGCGAGCGCGTGGAGCTGCGAAGGACACGCGATCGCATCGAAGAACAGAATGCAACGCGGAATTCGCGGATTTAAGCCAAGCGTTTCCTCCTTCGTGCGTAAACATCACCACCCATATATTCGTTCGTACTTTCGATATGGCTCATTAACTGCTCTCTCTCTCTCTCTCTCTCTTTCTCTCTCTCTGGCATTCTAAGAATTATTTACCATACGTGGTTTACGAATTGATTGCTTCCGGTGATTTCTGTGTGGTACTTGGATACTGTGGAAAATTACAGGCTAAGTTATGACTGGCAAT
Organism: Bombus pyrosoma; assembly: GCF_014825855.1. Lineage (NCBI taxonomy): Eukaryota > Metazoa > Arthropoda > Insecta > Hymenoptera > Apidae > Bombus > Bombus pyrosoma. The sequence goes on along the minus strand of NC_057772.1, from coordinate 3,106,248 downwards.
TTGTTGGAATTTTTGTAAATAGATCTCGGCATCGTGGGTAAGCTATTTCGCGACCATTCTGTACTGGATATTTCGTGAATTTTAGATTACGTTATACGTAATTGGTAAATTGTTGGAACTCCTGCGAGTGCATCGTGGGATAGAGAGTAAAGTGCAGATATGAATTATGACATTTTTTTTTATACCATGGGAGGTTTCGTACTTCAGGTTCAGGAATTAATGCATCATTCTAGACGAAGAAGTAGACGATTAATAGAGTCCTCGAGCTCTCCAGCGAATGCTATAGACGTTCTCTCAAAGATGATTAATGCCATGCGGTGGTAGGCCATTTAAAATACCATATATACAATCTGTCGATACTTGTAGGTAGATGAATAGTGCAGAAAATCACTATGCGGAGTAGCGAAGGAGGTAGAGTATTCTGGTGTGTATAAGATCGAGGCCAAGTTACCACTAAATTAACATGTTCACAGTTCCGTGACCCATACGCGCCTCTCGGAAATCAAACTGATCAAATGCATCGAGGTTAATATCATGTACTCTAGCACTAAAATGAAGACATTTCCGAGAAACAGAGTCGATCAGTTTGCTATCATTCGCAATCAAAAATCATATACTCTTTTCACATAAAAGACATGAATATTCTGCTTTCGTTTATTCCTTACTTTTTCGATAAACTTCATAGAATACGTGTGTATCGTATAACATGTTTCTCGAAATATTATCGAATATACGTGATATTATACGATACCTGATTATACATTACGTAATCGTATCCTTGGTTACCATTAGGTGATTATTATATTACAGTAGACAGAATTTATTCTTCAAGTACAACCATCCGACTGCCTTACTTTTCCATATTAAATATAACAAAGTAAATTTATTACACCATTGATAGACAATGTAGCTCCATCGAGGCACGTGTATCATTTTCCTGAATGTACAAGAGATAAGAGCTGAATATGTGTTATTGAATACGTGTTGAGAAACACGGTGTGAATCGAAAGATAAAGTCTCTGCCTCTGGAAAATAAAAGTTTCCACTTCTGTTCCACTTACATCTCCATATTTTATATTCTTTTATATTCCACATCTCATTTATTCCAGCGGATGAAAGCGGCCAGCAGTTCCTCCGGTTGATATTGCGTCGTTTCCTGTTCAGGGTAACGGTAACACCGTACACAATTCTCGTGGTGCAACCTGTGCCTAAGCACGCAGATCTTATCGAGGCGAACGAGTCGTGCACAAGCGCTCTCGTCCCGATCTCAGACCGATTTTCATTGTTCTTCGCGGAAAGTGCGCGTAGCCGAATGCTACGCAGCAAGAACGCTCGTTGCTACTTTTCGTACCGTTACGCCACGTGCTCTCGAAACTTCAATAAAGCACCGGTAACGCGAACATCATTGTCTCCTTCCTGGGATTAGACGCGAGACAGGAACGTGGAAAACCACTTCGTGACCGTGGAACAGAGATTCCGTTGCAAATCAAATACAAAACTTTCGTACGAAAGACACGGAGAACAAGTACGAACGTAGTGTCTTTGCTTGTCGTCGTTCATATAATAAATTTTACAAAATAAAGATTCAAATATCTATTGAACTAGTTGTTACGCTCCGAGGCTCGCTATAGGCCGTGTTCCTAACCGTCTCCTTTGGTGCTGCAGTGTTGCGGACGGATCGTCTCACATGAACGTCGATATACACAAAGTAGCGATGAACGCATAGTTGTCGTCAAGCAGCGAGTTTTAAAAACGTCGATTCGCCTTCGGTCCGTTATTTTATCTACATGAAAAAGGTGCCATACGTGATCATAGACGCGAACAGTTGCGAGGCCCGATCGTGGAGATGGCAGACGCCAGAGAAGACAAAGGACGAAATCGAAGGGCAGTCAGTGACAAACGAGGATTCAAAGCGAATACATGGAAAGGTTGGGAGGAATAAAATCGAGGTCGCACAGTGAAACGAATACACCGAGAAATATCACAAAGTCGGGTCGAATTACGATAACAAACTAATTGTTTCATCGTTAACTGACTGGTAATGTGTTAATTCTAATTTTAAATATTGTTAAGAATACAAGCTTATTTCAACCCTGTTAATTTAGTGTTACGATCATTTCAACTACCTTTGTTATCCTAATCGAAACGGGAGAACGACTGATTCGCGGTGTCGATTATCAAAATCGTAGCAAAAATTTACGCTTCTCGCTGACGCGTTTCCCTCGCGATCGCGTCTCTCCGCGAACGGTCGTAACAGTAGTAGTTCTTCGACAGAAGTAGGTTCGTCATTTTTTACAAAGAATTTCTAGCTCCATCGAGTAATGTGTTAAAAGATATACAATTCCATTTCAAAAATCAAAGTTGACGTACATAGGTCCTCGTTGCATTCACCCAGAGAACAAACTAACATCGGTATATGCGCTCCTCGAAATCATTCAGCTTCCATACAAAATTTTCTTGCTGCGAATAATAATGACGACCAAAATCGAGGTGGTAATTTCAGGCGAGGCACTGTATGAAAATAGAACGAATCTATATTACGGACTAGCGCTATACTAATAACATCGTATATGCAATTGGTAGCATTTTGAATTCAACGAAAGTGTTCGTACGTTCAGCACGGTAGTCGAAAAAGAAAGCATAGCACGCACGCGATGGTGGGCACGTTTACGAGGGAACCAGTAGCTTTACGGGAAGTTGTACAAGTGGCGTAGAAATTGCGCTCTACCTAATTGTTCGTCTAGTAGAACTCGGGATTATTGCGATCTCACCTTCGTTCCCTGCGTCCACGTAGAGTCCACGAATTTCCGCGTGGAAATAGGCGAAGGTGGTTACCGCGTTCCACGAGCCGCAACCACCACCGGACGATCCTCTCGATTTGTTTACGCACTCCGTTAATTAACCTCGATAATTGGGTACGTGCCAGGCATGCGTTACCGTGTCGATCGCTTCCGTTCTTTCCTATAAAAGAGACATTCAAACGAGTGGTAAGTTTCCTCGGGTTCTCGCTAAAAAAAAGGAAACTATCTCGATAGCTTTTAAAATTCAGTGAATCCCATCTCTATTGATTTTCTAGAAATTTTAAAAAATTCAGTTTCCAAATATTATTTTTCTTGTGTCAAAATCACGCGTCCTTTAGGTATTACTTCTCAAATCTCGAATGAGCAGTCATCGATATTTCGATAATTTTCTTGTTAATTTCGCAAATACAAACGGTAGCCAATTTGTCTCTATATCGAATTTCTTACTTTGAACATACTCTGAATTTCGACAACCTATCGAATCTATAAGAAGGACATCATCGCCCCGTATAATATAATCCACTAAAAATTCTTGTATCTTCAAACGTCGAAAACAAGACGTTCCAAGAACAGAAACTTCGTTTCGCGTCATAAAAATGCATCCCACTTGCCAACAGTACTACACTCGTACGTTCCTCGTATCCTCTACCTTTCAGCCACTCTCGTTCAACCCTCATTTCAACGAAGAACACCGAATTCCTGTGAAATTGTACTAAAAGCCATTTGACGGCCCGTGCATATTCCATACACGTAAATGCACTTCGTATGCAAGTATCGTGCGAGATGCAGGGACCCCGTGGGCTTCTTTATTTCGAAAATTCCACATTCCTCGGCCGGAATAATAGCCGGCTGTCGTTCCGACGATTCATCCGCGAGCAATCTCGCGTTCGTCGCGTCGTGACACCCGCGCACGAGCCGATGAAACGACGCAAAGAATGCCTCTTTCTCCCCGGAGTCCAGCCAACGTTTTAATAAACCCACGCCGGTCTTACCCTTGGTGAACGCCCTTTGACCTCCTCTCTGTTTTCTATGGGAAACACGAAGTCACGAAAGGGACGACGGAAGCTCTTCCGTGGAGAAACTTGCCGGTCCAGAGCGCTGTGAGAATCGATCAAAGGATAAGATTGAACGTTAATTGGCGACAGGAGACACGGACCGTCCGGACTGATTGCTGTAATCGCTGACCCATTGTTGTTCTTTATTAAATTAAAGAGAGTAGAATGATACGTCGTCGACAGTGATTCTCAGAACGATATTAGTTTCGTATCAAACTGGCCTCTTCGGGTTTAATTCGATTTTTCGCTTTCTGATTCCGTTTGATCAAACATATTGGTTAAGTGGCTATAGCTATCCCCTCGTTGGTTCTTCAAAGTTTTCATTTATAAATTCACTAACATTATTAATTGGGAAATTATTTTTCAAAAGAGTCCTGGATATTACTTGGCTTTTTATTATTAACCCATACGTTTCGTTATGAGAATAACGAACATTGTGTCAATTATATTACCGTTTAGAAGTTGTACGTCCCTTAAATTTCGATTAATATCCATCGAATATCGATGTCGTTTAAATAAACACGAACGAATCGATGCGTTTAAAATTAACGAATGCGTCAGTAACGAGAAATATTTGGAATTTCTTGTCAATATACCATCTCGATAACTGATCATTGACCATTGAGTAACTCATGGCCAGTTGCCAAGACATTGGTATATATGAAATTGGAGAAAGAGATCCAAGTGGAATCAGTTGACAGAGCAATCTCTTAGCCGGAATATACGATTTGATTTCTAGTGTCGCTAAACCTTTTTCCCCTGGCGGAATCACGGTTTCTCGTTAGACACGACACGTTTTCGGAGAGAGGAGAGGAATACGCGTCGTCGCGTCTCCCCGCGGATCATGGTTGCTAGCCCGCGCGAACCCTCCAACGAAATAATTGAATAATTCAGGCAGAGTCGCGTAGTGCGCCAGTTTACGAAGTGTCAGGCTCAGCTCGTGGCCACGCACGGGGATATTCCGGTCGTATAACCGGCTGTTTCGGTGTCGCTTTTCGCGTCCGCTTGATACCGAAACCTTTCTTCCTGCCAGCCAACGAATGGGACAGGTTTTCGTGCTAAAAGGACACCCGATACGTGGAAGCTTGTTTAAGAGGACACTTAATACCCTGTACAGATGGTGGCCGGAATTTCGGGGCTGTTCTTTTCGATTCTTCTCTTTTTTATAACCCTCCTCCGTACTATATTCCACGCTCGGAGTTCCACGAACTCTCTCTCTCTCTCTCTCTCTCTCTCTTTCTCTCTCTCTCTCTATATATATATAGAGAGAGAGAGAATATATATATATATATATATATATATATATATATATATATATACACCAGTTTGTTTCCACGTATGTTGATTTTCGGTCGTAAAAAAGTGATTAACGTTGTTTAAAGACTCGTAGCATACTGGTCGTTATTAATTCCCGGTTTACCTCTCTTCTTTACGCGTTCGTCTAACTATCATTTACGTTCTAATAAGCCCCTAATTAAATACGCGATAATCAATGTGCATTTCTTTTACGATCGCGAAAGTAACGCGCAGTAAAAACATTGAGAAGAAAGAACCATTCTGTAGGAACGCAGACAATTTCTTTCGGCCGTAGAGGGATTCGTCGGAGGATAATAAATGATCGTTGGACGTGGAAACCGTTTGAAGAATCGATTCGATAAGGATCGCGAAGCGGATAGAAGAGAACGACGTCAGGCTGCCAATTAGACCGGCGAGTGCAAATCCCTTCGTTAACCGGCTATAGAGCGAATATAAACGCGGTGTACGGTTCGCGATGATAAAATTTGAATTGTCACGGTATCCGGTGCGGTTCTCTATCGCCTGTATTAATTTACAGAGCTGAACCGGAGGAGTGCTCACGACGGCAGAATCGTTGAACGATCGCGACGCGTTCGTGATTACGGGCGAGAAACGACGACGATCCACGAGTTGTTGAATCCACGAAGCCGTGTGGCACTTATCAAAGAGGAGGGTGGTCCTCCCGGAGGATGTGTCACTCGCGGCACCACTCAAATCAGATTTTCTTCGCTTAACGCCCTGTCAGTTCTCGCTTTGCAAGCGCGTTGCTCGCTTCAGGAATCACGTCGGCGTCCGTCAGGCCGGTTTATTGCATTTCCAGCGGGTTTCGTCTCGTTTTCACGGTTTGTTTCGCCCTTCATTTCCCGGCAGCCGCCTCGTCGCGCGAATACCCCACCAAAGACCAGATAGAACGCCGACGACGTTTCTTCGGCGTCTCTGCCTCCGCGAAGACGCCGTTCTTGCAGCTTCTGACACTTTTCGTCGGGTCGCGTCACCCTTGTATCTTTCTTCGCGCGTGTCTCCCCCTTCTGCCTCTCTCCTTTCTTACCTTCTCCTCTCCGTCCTTCCTTCCTTCCTTCCTTCCTTCCTTAGTCCCTTCCTTCCGCCGCGTCAACTTCGATACAAAGAATTCCTCTCCTTTAACCCGTCAAACGCTCAACCCTCTTTCCATATTCAGCCGGCAATCGGATGAATCCGCGGCGGTAGAAAATTTATAAGCGCTCGAAAGGTGTATCGTAGAAACACGTATCGTCATCCGATCATACGGAAGAAGAAACGCCGAAGACAATCGGGTACGATCTATAGGAATGAAATACCGTTACTGTATCTGAATTTCATCGTGGATACTCGATTCTACCAAGATAATACCGAAGAATCGATCAAATTTTAACTTTCCATGGAAAGAACGTATAAAAATGGTGCCATTCTCGTCGCTTTCAAATACGTTTCGATACGAATTCCTCTCTTCGGTGTTCCCTCTATTCAACGCGAGAGAATAGCTCCTCATCGAGCTGACTTGATCGAATCGAGCACGAAAGAAAATAGAATCAGTCGTTAACGTCGGGTGACGAAAAAACGCTGCAGTTATTTTTATTCCGTGGAATACATTTTCATTCGCGATCGACAAGCTTCTGAAATACAGCGTCTTCCCTCGCTCTTTTTCCATACCACGAACCGAGTACATTCGTTTCACGATCTCTCGAGTATCCGTCTGTTCACGAGCGCGTCTTTTACGAATCGAATCAGCCTGTCTGTGTACGCACGCCGCACGAGCGAACGATCCGCTTTTCCATGGGCACGAAACTCGCGGCGCCAACGAAACGCGTCTCCGACTGTGTCTCTGTACGCGCGAGCAACCGTATGAAATTCTCGCGTGGTCGAGCTTAGAACGCGCGGCTCGCCAACCACTTTGCTTTATTTCCCTTCCTTGTCGTTATTTAATCGAATCTCGAGCGCGCCGTGTCCTTCGTTCGCTCCTTGAAAACAATCGAAATATTTTATTTTGGAAATTTGTTCATCCTCGTCGATGAAAGGTTCTTTGATCTTTGATTTTATTAATTTCTCAAACGAGAGAAACAAGTCCTATATCCTTCCGTTGAAATGAAATTTCTTCGTTTTCGTAATAACTTCGTAGGAAAGAAGATTCTCCATCATCCTAAATTACGAAATTGAAATTTTATTTCGTCCCATGCCAATGGAGACTCTAATCGTTAATCAATTTTCCCTGCGTTAAGATCCAATACGGAAATTTCGAATTGAAAAAGTAGAGAGAGGCAATGAAAGCGGAGACGACTTCTCGTTTATTTCGAATTAGAGGGGGGTGCTGTCCCCGCAAGGTCCTTCTTGCGATATGAATGAAGCTCAAAGGCGTTGTTCGAGGATCTCGCGAGGGGCCGGGCCCTTTCGGGGCTCGTCGAGCAAACATGCGGGATTATTAAACCGTCTACGCGCGCCGGAGACGTTTCATCTTTGATTGGCCCGGACGTAATGGGAATTCCCGGTCGATCCGAAGTTTACTAAGGGTGATACTATTCGCCTCGACTTCCGACCGTCTATATACACCGTGGCTCGGTTTCGTAGAGTCTCTCTCTCTTTCTCTCTCTCTCTCTCTCGCATACATAGTATACAGTGTCACCATTGCTCTCTATGCTTCGTTGTATTCGAAACCAATGTCGGCTTTAATCGTGTGATTTGAAAGGCTGCGAGCGTGTACAGAAGAGCGCTCACTGATGGAAAATTAGGGTGGCCCGTGTAACTAACCTTTTTCTTCTTAGGGTATAAATCAATTTCCATAAAGAGATGCCGGGCGAGGATCGTAACCTTTTGAAATTCACCTACGCTTTACATTCCCAAAAGTTAGCGCGATGATTAGCGTAGATTAATTTTCGCCATGCTCCAGTTAATTGATCGCGAGCCGCGAAACAAGCAACCCTCCGACCACTCGTCACAACCACGAACACGAACTTTCCAAACAACTGCTCTCTCGTACCGGAACAAAGTAACTTCCTTCTACAAACTAACCGGGCAGGCTGGCTAAAAAAATAAACCGTAACCAGGGCCCGATTAGCCGGAGTCCGATTAAAGCAACCGCAATTATCAAGAGTTTGATCCGAGCGTTCGGTGTTTGCTTCTACCTCCTGCCCCTCTTCCACTGGCAAATTATCTCGCTGGAATTCGTAATTGACCCAGTGAACGGCCAATAAATCGATAACAGTAGAGTGAAGCGGCGCGGCGGTTCGCCTCTGGAATTCCAATCGTGTGTTCTCTTCTCTCGCTGTCTTAAAGGGGTGGTTTTTCCGCAAGCACGCGCGTATGTAAATCTTCGACGATGGCGAGCCGATATACTCGTTTGTCCTTGTTGTTGAAGCAACTCGCTGGTTTTGGAAGCTGTTCCCAGTGGGGGCACCAAAGAAAATCTCGCTACAGAGGCGGCAGTACTATAGGAGGAGCGAAGAGGAATGTCGAGCGCCGCGGGGGTCGACCGTTTTGCCAGCCAGATTTATGTAGCAAATATTTGCAAGGCGAGTCGCCTCCTGTCCCCCTCTTCTAATGGATTGGACGACTCTTGTCTGCCGTTCCCCGTGACTCGTCGTTTTTCGCGACACCGACCCGTCTACCGATAGGTAGGCACTCCAATTCCCTTGAAAGCATCCGTTGTTCTTTTCGTCGGCTCGACCTCCTTCGCCCGTGGCCCGCGATGATTTACGACGAACCGTCTCTCAGGCCGCAGGTCCACGATGTCCGACGTGAAACAAGGTGTTTCGAATGAGACCTGTCTACGGATTTGGACTGAACAGGTGTCTGAGTGACGACCGCTAGGGGAGATTTTGTATGTACGATATGTTTGACATGTATCGAGTATGTAAATACCCGGCCCGGGGCTTTGAAAAGCTTCCAGGAATAATCGTATGAAAACCTGGAATAAGAGACCGTAGCACATTTTCAGAAAAATTCAACAAACATTGAACGTATGGTTCTAGAATTACCTAGGATTGATCTTCCATCTTTAAACTATAGCGAAGCGGGTGGATTCCTTGTTATCTACTCCGTTTAGAAAACCTCATTGAGCAATAGATTTTGATCTCAAAGGATCATACCGAGTAACAGATTTTAGGGACGTTTGCGTTATCTAAACTTATCATAGTTCTTATGTTCTACCGTTTCAAAACTCATATACAGATCTATCTATCTACTGATAATTTGTATTGCGACAAACTTCGACTTCTGACCGTCTGTTTCTTAAAAATCCATCCCTCGTCTCGGAATAACAGGCACAAATCACGTTGCATAATTAAAATTTAATTTCCACGTTCCACTGTTCCAACGTAATCCACTATCCAAATAGACTTAGCCGAAATAAACGAACGAATAAATAATTCGGCTCGACTCGAAGAAAAGCGTCCCCTTGATGAGGGAAACACGGGAAAGAGCTAACGAATCCTCACGAAATCAATTAGCAGGCCGTCAGGTATTCGATAACGGGCAGGGAATCGAACAAGAGCAATTAAGTTGAAAATTAATTTAACCTCGGCGGAGCATCGACGCGGCTCGTCCCTGATTCGCGCGCAATTAGCCGACCGTTTTGTAGTTGTTAACAACCGAGGTATCGTTTAGGCAACTCGTGCTGCGTGTATCGTGCAGAGCGAGCTCGCTCGCCGGAAATTGAAGGTCGGCCCTCGTCGTCTACCGTCCCAGACGGGACGGAGGAACGAGGAAGAGGAAAGTCGGTGAAAGAGAACTTTGAGGGGAGACGAATGATTTTCTTTCCTCCTCCTCCTCCTCCTCCCTCTCGCCTTTTCTTCGTTTCCTTTTCTGTTTCTTCTTCTACTTCGTTTTTTGTTACGGCTCTAACCACGCACAATGGCCCATTGAGTTGTTTGGCGTGTAAATTTGGTGCCGGAATTGCTTTCTGTTAAATCGAATTTCGAACATGTATAGGCGGTGTCTCGTAATATGTAGGATCCACTTCAGCAACTGATCGTACGTTGTTCTGAAAATTATGACAACAGTTCGTGTAAACGCGCGTCCTGTTAACGTTCCATTAAAAATAAGAGAAACATACTCTGAAAACGTTGGTAAAACGTAAAAAGAAGGTAGGGATAACGAGGAAACAAGGAACGAGACGAGGAGAAATAATTCCTCGTCGTAAAAAGCGTGACCAGTAAAAAGTAACCAGACATTAACAGAGGAATAAGGTGTCGTAAACGGGGAAAGAAGAGAGGAACGGACGACGCAAAAATGAAAAGTCCACAGATAGACGAAACTAAACGAGACGATACGAAGAAAGGAAGACACGGAGATGGGAGGAAAAACGAAATGAAAGTGTGGCCACGGGAAGGAGGGAAGAGGTAAAAAGGTTTCTCTAGCGAGGAAGAGGGAAAAGAAGAAAGAAAAGAGGGGCGCGCGCTTGTGCCTGGCAGTACATCGAGGAAGAGGGTCGGGATAAATGAGTTAAGTTAGAGCGACGGAAAGGGACCAACCTCTGCCAGGCGCCGTGTCCGTTCCGATTGCCCTGCCCGTGGACGGAAGAGGAAGACAGCGAAACGAATCACGGAACAATAATGCTTAGAGCAGCGCGCCTTGCCCGGCCACGATTAAAGTATTTCCCTCTTTACACCAAGGATAAGTAAGGCGTGCCTTTTTCTCCTCGGCTTGCCGGTAATTCGATTTTGAAAATGAAAAGACTCGACACCGGAGCCAAGGCACTAGCACCGAATCAGACCTAGGCGCAGCGATATTTCATTCGGTCCTTTCACCGATATCTTCCTGGCTAAATCTTGTTTTGCGAATTTGTATCTTTTAGCGGAGAAAGGCCCGCTCTCTTTTTCACCGAGCTACTCCATGTACATTTTCTCTTATTTTTCTTCTCTCTAGCTTCGACCTTGGCTGTAGAAATTAAATAATCCTCCCTCCGCCTCCCGACCGGATCAAAGAACGCGTTTAACTGTAGGAAAAGACGCGCTACTCAGAGCGCTGACTACGTAATTCCTGGATAAGTAGGACTGCAAGAGGAAACGTTTCGTAGCAATTTCTTACTTACGATCGTTTTACGAGGCTGCTGTGTTGCATCGAGCTTTCTTTGGAACAAGTATCGAGCAACGAGTATTCGTGGAACAAGACGAGAGGACCTCTTTTTCCTTTCTATGCAAAATGTAGCAGCGCGAGCCTGTAAAAACGTGTCAGTTACAAGGGAAGAAGTTGCTAGGGACAAGTGACAGCCGGTGGCTTCCGGGGTCGCCGGAAATCTGACTTTAAAATGAAGACGTTTTCAGTTCGTGGCTCGCAACGGAATCGCGAACGAACGCGACATTTTTCGGTGGCTTGTCCCTCGAATAATACAATTCAGAAGCGGCAGCATCAGGCAGTTTCGCCTGACGCATATTGTTTCACGTCGACGCGTTATAAAACCGGAAGAAAATTGCCTCCTCCGGAATCTCTTCTCTCTTCCTCTTCTTTCGACGCTTCTTCGTCAAGGACCCCGTTTCTTTTTCGCCTTCTAATCCAATTTCCAGCGAAAACTTTTCCACGGCCAACCTTCCAATTCCTTCGGACGCTCCTATACGCACAACATTCCTAGCGTGCCTTTGGATTCGCATTCTTCATCGCCACCTCGGTCACGCATTCCGCTTGGTCGACCAATTAATTGCCCGTCCTCTCGTGACTCGCTGACAAGCGAGAAAAAATTCTATTTATCCTCGTTTCCAGTTCGCCTGCAGTCCGTTTTCGACGCGGTTAATGGATCGCGAGAATCGTTTGTTTTTTCCTGGGTTAATGTATTCTGTGTAACTCTGTGGGCTAATGGCCGCGATTTTCGGTTGCTTGGAATTATTTTTCTTAGGGAACTTCGTTTGAAAGGAACGGTGTACGACCTGAATCTTCGTGAATGCACGCTAGAAGTAAAGTTAGGAACTAAGCCAAGTGCAATCGAGCTTTAGTATCGCCTAAACTTAGTGCAGATGAGGTAATCTTTGTCCAGCGCGATGTCTCGGGCAAACACAGATTTAGCTAAAATCAGTATTATTTCTGGCCATCGTTTCAGTCAGACTCGCTGTATCCAAGTTCAGCGTGACATAGGTCTAGAACGGTAGTAGGTTAAATATCCAGCTGTTTGGATACTACCTATACAGCTTATATTTGGAATATAATGGAATATCATAATTGGAGCTGTACATGGGCCATGTATAGCGCTATTTGGTTAAGGAGCTTCCGTAAACCCAGAGGCGTTTATCGAATTTAAGATACCTTAACTTGCAAACTATACTCTAATGTCGATGTAATTCAACTCGTATTGTTATTTAAAGTTGTCGAGAATCGTCGATCTTAATTGCCGAAATAAAAGTAAAGGAACATTAAGCTTACACTTAGAATTCATATTAAAATAGTTTTAGATTTATTTAAACAAACGATTTCCAGGATCTTCGTCGATATACATTTGCACGCGTCACGGCACTTTCTTTGTCTCACCATCTTCCATACCACACTACCAACGGAACGGTTACATTCGTCTGTTTTTCGAGACGCTGCGCGCACACATACTTGCGCACACACATATTCACATACGTGTGTCACTACTACGCGGCCAATCTAATCTAGCACACAAAATTATACAAAAAAAGTTTACAAATATTTTAAAATTTACAAAATTAAAAATTATACAAAAGTTTAAAGAAATCGTAGTCGTACTATCATCTACTTCTACAAATATAATACACTAATATCGATACTCAATAAATTATCGTATAAGAGGGTTCTAGAAAAATAGTCGAAGCAAAAGTATCGAATCTAGCGTCTCAAGTTTAACTGAAACGTTCAGCAATCCAAATCTTTGAGTTTAACACAGCCCGGACTTCACCCAACCCACCTTCCCCCTTCCCACCTTTCGATCGTTCAGGGAAGGAACTCTCCACCTATAATTAAACTCGTTTCATTGTAATCGAATCGATGATTAACACAGGCGGCGTTGTCAGTGGCTTCCCCCTTTCGAAACTCTCAAAAAGTGTATAACCGGTAGCTTCAACTTCACCCCTGTCCGCTTCCGCACTTGGGTACGGAGCCGTGACTCACCGTGAAAGGGATACGTTCGCACGTGTGCACGCACATTTTAATTCGAGCCCGTTGTCGGGGCAGAGCGTTATTACGCGTGCGAGCCAACACCTCTCTCTCTGGCAAGGTACGATACGCAAAAGTGCGTGGAAGATTGGAGTCCTGGAATAGGAAAAGGGGGGAAAGAGGAATGGAGAACGTGACGATGGCTCGGTCTCACGCGACGCGGGAACGCGGTCGAGAGAAACTTATGAAAAGTTCCCTAACGAACTCATCCAGGACGTGCAACCGCGTAGGCAGCGTTTTCTCGTCGCCAGCTGGCAACGTTTAATACACCGTGGTCCAGAAGCAGCGGGTAATTACCGAGGGTAATTGCAAATAAAACTTCTTCCTCTGGATAGAGAAACTCGATACGCATATTGAATAGCCGCTAATTATTCCGAAACTTTTTCCAAACCTTGATGATGTTGCGTTTCTTCTTTTCCTTTTTGAACATACTTTTAGTTGTTTATCGCGTGTAAAATTGTTGAAGTAATAACCGGTGGTGAAGATAGTTGAGTGGAAATGGAATGAAGTAATTGAATAACTTTAATAACGGAGTATTTAAAAAATTAGATCTTTTTTGTGCGTAGCCTTGGAAATAAGAGGTAATTACGGAGAACTGAGTGAAATTAATATAGCGTATGAACAAGCTTCGCCAGTTGCTTCCGCTTAAAGACGTTATATATCGGTCGTATTCGTTTCATAAGCAACGTCGTGCTTATGTATGTAACTCTAAAAAAAGTGATATACGGCACGAAGCAATCATTCGTATTGTAAATAGAGCTTTCAAAGTTTATTGCACGTTACGTCACGACGATTCGAATAGGATTGACATTTCGCGATTAAGATTGCAGCCGACAGAATCCCGTGAAATCTCGCGTTCCGTGTAAATATTAATGTAAAGCGGTAATAGCGTGCGCCATCTCTATATTGCGATCGATCGATTGCACAACGGGGCAAACATCGGTGTGCAAACACAGACTTTCAGCACGTGTACAGACCGGGTATTAATCCTATAATGGAAAGACATGTAATTAATCCGGTGACTGCGGTTGTCCGTGCGGGGAATGAAATAAGGCGAAAACAACATCCAGTTGTCAAAACGATTTACGAAACAATGACTTTGATAACGAATTGTCAGTCTTTTCTGAAAGATGCCAGAGGATTTTTTGCTGTCCTTGAAAAATACAAAGGTGGATGAGAAATTTATTAATTCTTTGATAATTTAATGGAATAAATAGCAACGTTATCGCGATCGGCGCAGACTGAGCGACAACCAAGAAAAATTATCTTCCATCATTGGATATCGATGAGCGAGTGGGTGTCGGTAGCGCGAGGAAAAAGTTGCACGCGTCTCGCTTCCAAGATCGATCACTGTCTAATCTATCTCGAGAAGATTCGCGTCTGCCGTTGATAACTCTCTCTTCTTCGATTTTATATTGCCGCTCGACGATCGTTTAACTCCACTGTCAAGCAAGGAAGAAGAAAAAAAGAAAAGAGGGACGGATCCTCCTATTAAATTTCCTTCATCTTCTGAATTCTGATCGGACGAACGCCAACCTCGAAATGTACATCGTCGTTTTCCACGTTAAATATTAGTATTGAATTCTAAGCCGGAAACTGGAGTCGAATCCCAGCGTTGATGGAGTAAACGCGCGGAAATCGGCCAGCCAAAATGGAGAACGCGATTTCAATCTCGATCCCTTTCAGTCGTGTACCTTTCCTGGTGAAAATTTCCGTCAAGATTAAAATTATATTTACACGGCGCGAGGAAGACGACGAGGCACGCGATCGATTTTCGTAGAACGTGCGACTTTTCCCTGTCCTGTGTACACACCAGCTGCCGGTCGCGTTGTGACGAGTCGTCAACGTTATCTGACAGAGAGATCCGACCGGCTAGAAAACCGTTCGAATCGAGTATCAGGAGTTTGCGTTCAAAGTGCCTGTCCCTTCCTTTTAAGAACCTCCAAATCCTGCAGAAGATCTCGAAGGGTCCATAAATCATGCGTTTTAGGTCCCGAGGGTCTGGCAATTAGACCTGACCCGCCTTATCCGTTCGACCCATCGTCCTCGCCTTTCCGATTTAATCCTCCTGTTCTGGAAACTTTCGGATTTCGAGCAACCCAGATCCCGTTTCGTAAAATTGGAAACGCTATCGATTCCTCGAAACGACTTCATCGATAGAATTTATCGTTAAACCACGTAACTTGGCACACCTCCAACGTGCAATTTATCACGTCGAGCGTCATGTCGCTTGAATATAAATGATACGTTGCACAAAGTAGATCGCGCCATTTAGAAAGTATTCATCCGACAATAGAAATAGAAGTCTGCCTATCGCATAGAACAGGCAAGCGAGAAGCATACACCAAACTCCAGTTTCCACGAATTTATTTCGCTGCTGTTTCTAAGCTCCAAACGATCATCCACGATTCGACGATCCACGAACGTGACAAATATCCGAAAGCCCGAAACCACCGTACACAAACATTGTACGTACGTATTGCAACGCCCTTCGCAACGATTTCCAGCGTTTAGATTTGCCAGAGGCACCTCGAAAGAAGCCTGGAAAGCTGCAACCCCGCGTGCAGCGGAAACGCGGCGGTTGCGCGGCAGAAAACAACGATTAAGCGGGCGTATCGGATCCTTTTGATGTAGGATAAACAAACAGCGGAGGCAGCTCTATCGACGCAACATATTGGGCTGGGACTAATAAACAGAGAGACGAAGCCGGCTTCCTTCCTTTCGAGCCGGCCACGTACGGATTAATTAAACGTTATGCGACCAGAGGATCGATCGATCCTCCGACATTAATCGAATTCCGTGGGTGTACCACGGCCTAGCACCAGGTGCCCCTCGCTTACAATGCCATAACCTGAACGTCAGGCCTGTATTCGCAAATGTCGCGGGGGGAGGCAAGTGGCCTCGTGTCGTTAACCCCTTAACCGGCACGCCGAACGACCGAATGAGACTCGAAGCTGCGTTGATACCTGCGATCGCCTCGACGGAATGCAGCAGATACGTACGTGCATCGCGAGGAGAAGGCTGGATGAAAGGTCGCGGGTTAACTGGCTCCTTGGTCGTTGGAAACGCTTACACTCTCGTCGCGTTTCATGGTGTATGACTTTTGCTCGTTTCTACGATTCCAGCACGTGGCCACGATGTTCAGACAATATCTCTCGTTGGCAGAATCTTCTTTTTACGTTTGCTGGGTAGATCGAGTATTAAAGATGTGCTGGAATATGGGAATGCAAGCACGAAGCTGAAGGAGAATAATAGTGGAACAAATGGAATGATCGATGGTTATTGTAAAAGTTTATTTATTGTTTGCGAGAAAACGCGTTAGAAGGTATAAAGTTTTACGTATAACGGCTACGATAAATATTTACGAACCATTGTATTTATTATAGAATGTTATACATATTTATTAGTTCAAAGGTTTAACGTTGAGGTTGAGAATTGGTATTCTTGGAAAGTTCGAATAGGTTAATTAGAAAAACTATCGACCTACGAATAAACGATTTTGGAATGCCGAATTAGTTAAGGTTAGTAACCCGTGTTCCGGCTGTAGAATTCCCTCGGATAAGCGCACTGGATCTGTAACGTAGTTATCTTGGTGCCGATCTTCCGTACACTATTCGATAGGATATCCGAAATTTATTCACCCACGAAAAGCGTACTCCGTTCGCTACATATTCACGAGTACCCTAATTCCCGAAAGTGGAACAAGATCAGCCACCGACGTTCAAAAATGTACGAACTTTCGTAAATAATCGCTGTTGTCGAAAAGTCTCTGATCAGTCAGTTCGTTCGCCCCAGCTCGGTCCATTAATTAAAAATTATCCAGAATTGTAATTAGCTCGGCACGGAGCGAATCGATCGAGGAAATGCAGTGAATTAATTAAAACGGCGCACACGAAACACAGGCGACTGATCGCTGCTCGTACCACCGTAAACGTATATAATATACGATCCGTGGCCTATTCGACCGATCCAAATTATCTTTCGCGAACGGATTAGGGCCCTTTTCAAGCTCGACGTCTTCGACGAGTCGGCCGTTGCTGGACCTCTCCCTGGACGCCAGGTAATTATCCGTTCTCCCTTTTTCCGCTTCGTTCCCTTTCCTACCCCGCACAACGTCGCCTTCTTCCGGCTTTTCATCGTAGATTCCCTCCACCTGCCTCGATGTACCGTAAAAACTCATGACTCACCGATAGATTTTCCCGCTCGATGAAACGTTATCGCTCGGTGAGCCGGCGTCTTAACGGATCGCGGAAACGATCGTTGAAGAAAAGAAAAAAGAAAAGGAACAAAAAGAAAGACACGATGGTGAGATGGAAGGGTGCGCGGGAAGGTGGTGAGGCGATAGACCATGGAAAAAATGTACCACGTTGAAACTGAGAGATTTATCGATTTAGGAGGCACTTTGACATGTCTCTAGAAAGGTTGGGCTTTGCTTTGGACTCGTCTCCTCATTTTTTGATTTTCTCTCGTGATGTATCGACTCTCGAAGCATAAGATTATGAGATATCACGGCTCGCTATCGGACATGGAGTCTGGAACAGGGAGCAGAGCCGAACTTGGCCAAGCTAAAATTCTGACCAGAGTCTTTTGGTTGTTGAGCTCGAGCTATTCTAATTGAGCTATTCGGGTTGTCGACGGATTCCTCTCCCTCGGTCTAATATTCCAAGTGGCCGCTTACAAGTTAGTTGGCTTGCCTCTTGAACAAGTCTGTTTCCTGATCCCTAAATCGAAATAATGCTGTATTAAACTCAGCTTTCTCTAAACTTCGACGAATAGAAACAGACGCGTTGTTTGTCCAGAGTTAACGTTACCACTATCACCGTTATAGGAAGAATAAAATAGAAGAAATTGACCTGTGATCAAGCTAGATCGAATTAACTAGAATCAGACCACTATATTCCGACCTAAAGTTAATATCGCTAATGTAGATTACACGTAGAATAAAATAAAAGAAAGTGAAAGAACTTACTGCCATCGGAATCTGCCATGTTCTATTCTCTGTCTTTCAATTTCGAATATTTTTCACCCCATTGCTATAAATATCAATTTCTAGCATCGTAACCCTAATTACGCCGCATCGATGAACAAGGGAATAAGCAATAAACCCGACAAAGCCTGGCCAGGTTAAATTAACCTCGATATTGGAGGTTTTTCGTTGGTATCGCGTAATACAAGTAGACATTCCTGGACGAGTTACATCGAAGACCGCAGATGGCCAGGCTACAAATATTCGCGGAGGTTGTACAAAGAGAACAGGGTCGTATTATAATTACGGCGTAATAAGTGCCGTGATACGTAATGAGTCTTTTGACGAGGCGGTAACTACAATTATCCGCGCGAACATCAAAGCGGAGCAAGCGGAGAGCCGCTTTTCGGGTTAATGTTCATTTCGCGCGGACATTTGCCGCTGCAATTTGACGCCAACCGTCCTGCCGGAAGTGGATTCGGAAACCGCATCCGGAGAACAGTTAGCCAAGTACCGTTCGCGTAACGCAGTTCACGGAACTTTCGAGACAAGCTTTCGAGAGAGGAGAAGCGTCGCGACGTCCGTGTACCTTCTCCTTCACGTCGTCGTCGTTACGCTCCGATGACTCTCGCAAGTATCGAAATCGCGTTTAATCGATCCGTCGCAGGTAACGATAACGGTCGAACGATTGTTCACGAGCGACGAAATCACGTTTAATCGATGTGTCGCGAGCAGCGGGACGCGAACGCTCGAACGATTCTTCGAAGCGTCGAAATCGCACGCCTATCGATCCTTGTCCCACAGATTTATCGTCTCTCTCGCGCCGCTGAACTGACTGCCCGATGCCAATCGAACGCCACTTATGGCCCCACGGTTTTTTCCACCTGAAAGTATTAATCGCTCTTTGAGTTATACTTTGCACACTTGCGGTCTCCATTCTAGCGGTGAAACTTGTTCATTCTGGTTTGTAAAAGTTCAGCGTTCGTAACATTCGTGGAAAATTTCAGGATGTAAAAATATATGGGACGCGTATGGTATGAAAAATTATACGAAATATCTAAAGTTATCTTTATTTCAATTTACAAACTTCTACTTCGTAAAATGAATTGATAATTGGCAAACTATCGCAAGGTAAAATTTTAACTACCGGATTTTAGAAGATACATTTAGTACTATTTCTCCCACTTTAATCGTGGAAGCTATTTTAAGGAAAATTCTGCGCTCCAAATATTTATTCCGAGAAAACCACCATTAAAGAGCAAACAACTTAATCCCATCACCAAATGCACCAATAAAGGGACGCGAGACCTAAATTATGATACGATGATTTTCTCTAGTTCCAAATCCTGACAATCCACTTAGCTTAACGTTCGTCTTTTACGATCGACGAGAGGATCGATGTTCAAACAGCGTCGAATTAACGAGGAAAATTATCGTCGCGGTTCACAGATGTCCAAGCTGATATATCGTACGCCGCTTTGGAAACAAGGCGTCTCGACACTCTCGACAGGCAAATTCGTCGCGACGTGCGTACACACGCTTCCGGGTGTCGGCGAAATGGAAACCGCGGCCAATTGCTTAATTGCAGCCATGATGTGCCGTGTAATCAGGATGCCGTCGTTTAATACATTTACAGTGCACCTACGCTAATTCGTCGACCGGCTACTCGTCACGCGCACTTTTTAGTTACTTTCGTCTTTACGTGGAAGAAAGAAGAACAGAGAAAGAGAGCAATGTGCACGCTACTTTGTGTAACTCTCGGAAATTTCAACCAGAGATTCCGCCACACGCTTCCGACTTCATCCTAAATAGCATAGTCAATAGAATTAGACGATATTTGATGGCACAGATGTGGTGGATCGTGAACCGGTAACAAAAATCGAATTGTACGTATTAGGTTGTCGGGAAAGTGTCTTTCTTTCAGAGACACGTCTTTTACAACGACGCATCCTTATACAAACATGAAACCTAATCTATCGAACGTTGTGATCTTTATATTGATAAAACAAAATAGATCATACGTAATTCGATAAAATAATGTAAAACTGAAAATGTTTTGCATTATTTCCTTATAAAACGAAAGAAATTTTTCGGACGACCTAATATTTCACAGAAGTATCTTGGATTACAGGCTATCAAATGATTTGAAAATTGATATATCTATCAAATTTGTTTACGTAGCAAGTAGCAAGTTGCGTATTTCAAGAATCACTCTCCGATTTATGTACTATTGGTAACTTTTTAAGTTCGAAATTGACACCATATGTATATTCCCGCCGCGTGTACGTTTCAAGCTAGCGTTTCTGTTCTCGAAACGCGTAAACTTTAACACCCGTGCAATTCTATAATCTCGCTATGTACGCGATGAAAAACTCACACTCGTGCTTCCGTTTCTTTCGTTTCTTCGATCGAATTCTTGCTACCGCACCATCTTCTTAAATAACGGAAACCGTCGCCAAGTGTTCGAATTCCGTTCTTAAGCCTGTCTCATAACAACGACCACTCAACGTCAAGAGATCTCAGAGCGTCGGAGTATAGAAGTGCAGCGAGAAGCATCGTTCCACCATCGAGAACTCGCAACAAGTTCTGGCCGCAACATTTAAAACGAGAGTTTACGATTCGATGTAGAACGAAGCTCTTCCAATTCCTCAGCCTTTGTCTCCTTTAAAACAGAGACAACTGCGAGAGGTCATAAAGTCACGGCAGTGTTAGAGAATTCTTGGGAAGCGGAACGAGGCAGACAGTAGGGAGTCTACGATCTTTTCTCAAAGCGCGGATTTATTTCTGGAAGTCCGACGTCCCAAGAATCGACGTGTACGCGTATTCTTAGATCGTGTTCGCGCGGCTGCAGTCGTTTCTCTCGCGTTCGACTACCTGAAAAAAGCTCGTTTCCTAGAACGAGCTGGAACGCGGGACTACTTCTGCCGGAAACCGCGTAATCACGCCAGGTAGGACTGGTTCGCGGGAGGATCAAAGGGAAAACAGGACAGAAACGAGCGGTACGATGACGCTTGTACGTGCCTGGGACCGATTAGCAAACGTGGCGAGATTAATCGATCGGCTATTTTGCCATTTCCGGCGACATTGCCTACCGTCAGCGGCAATTTGCCAAAATCAGAATGCCACGTCGAGCGATCGACGCGACCAATTCGCCGCTAATGGATTTATGATTTCGATCCTCTGGCAACCGGAATACGGTTACGTCGTCACTTTGGTCTATCCGTTTCTACGCTCTTCTGTGTTTACGATGCAGGAAGATGGAGCGAAAGTATCGAGCGAAGATTCGTTCGATAGAAATAATATCATCGATTAATCATAGCAGTTTCGTTTCAAAAACAATTTTAATTGAAAATACGAAAACGTTATAGGACTGTACCGTAGAGGATTGTTATGGGTATATCGTGTCTGTTGTACGAAACTTACTAAGATTTCATGAGCGCTGTAATTAACAGTGTAAGTAAAGTCTGGAACAAATCCAGAAATGTATATAGAAACTCACTGTAAACATACATTTTGCAGAAACCACCTGCTAGAAAAGTGTTAATGGAGCGCATTTGCGGCGCAGCACGAGAGATACTCACGAATTTCACATTTTAAACATCATACATAACTCAACGATTAACATCCATTCTCCGTAGATAGTAGAGAGGGCGCGCTTCATTGTATATAACACCGGGAATACGAGAAATCTCGAGAATAAAGAGACGATTTTCTTCTACACCATTCACTCTGAATCCTTCGTTGCTCCGTTACACCGTGAAAGTGTCAAAAACAGGCAATTTTAGCGACTGAAAGACATTAAACGCTGCGAAATCCCAACATCTCTTTCCACGCGATCCTTTATAATTTCTCAACAAAGAATCCACCATCCGGACGATAGATTTCAGATTTAATTCTCCGTGGTTCGTCCCGAAGGAATCGCGACCCTTTACGGTCGGGTAGAGCCGCGCCATTAAGAGATAACCGGAGAAGAGTAAGATCCCCGATGGCGTGGAATTGCACGGCGGATAGGTTACTTAGTTCCGTTGGCACGTGCCGTAACTTCCTGTCGCGGCCAGTCCGAGGAAAACGAGCCAATAGCTTGCCGGTGACAGATGGAACGGCTAGGAGTCAGGACCAATTGGCCGACATCGGAAATCGGAGATTTCTCTCTTGGTTGCGATCTCCTGTACCAAAAAAGACTTCGATAACGCGTCGACGCGACACAAAAGGGGCTGGCTACCGGCATGAGTTAGTTGGGAAAATCGGAAAGGGGAGGATACGCTGACGATACTGGTCCCCGACTGACATTTTCTATCCGTGGAAAAACACAAAACAGAAGGGGGACAATCGCGTTAACAATGTGTAATGGACGTTGTTGCGTGTCCCTGGGCAATAGACCCGGCAGGTATAAACGCGTCGCGTGTATGCACGTTCCACTAGCGTATTTTTTAAATGCTTCATTGACGCGACAGTGTTGGTAGAATGGTACTTGGTTGACTGGATTTTCTGAAATTGGCGAAGAATATATGGCAACAAGGGTTTGTTCGTTCGTTAATTAAAATATACTGGTTTGTTAAATATATCGTAAGAAAGCACGAAAAACAAAATACGACTCGTATAGCAGACTTTTTACTCCAAACAAGCGTGATAACGAACGTTTTAACTGTTGCACACGAGCATGCTAATAGATTCACAGTGTATGGTGAACAATTTTTCGAAAGCCACATGGACATTGTTAGAGCTGAAACGATTAAATCGAATTCATTCTGGCAAACTCGACTAGTTTTCCCTTTTGTTCCAGAAATTTCCATTGATGTACGAATATTCGAAAATCAATTATCACACGCTTTACCACTTTACACGCTTTAGTGATATAAATTGTACGCATGAATCGAAGGATATTAAAGGACGCAGTCGTCAAAATAAAACAGAACGACAAAATCTTTCACCGGCTTCTCGAAAACTTAACGAAACTTATCGAAAACCGAACAGACGGAAGAGGCCGAAGTCTTCGCGATCCGCCCACCTGATCTTGGTACCTCGTGGTTTATTTACACAAACCAAAGTCTCGTCGCGCGACCGAAGAACCGACGTGGATGCTAGAATTATGCAAACGCGTACGAAACACGCGTAGACAGACCGCGTGACACGCCCACGGGCTTTCGAATTCGCGCGAAAACTACGCAATTCGCATGCGGGCCTCGCGGAAGTGGCTGGCGGAATTACGGCATCTCTTCGACGCTTCGCGATCGATCTTCGAGCTGGCTGATGGTTACGGTCACGAAACGCCTACGATCCAGAAGATCGCTCTTGTTAATGTCTTGCTCGTGGTTAGATCCGCCTTTCGATCGTTCTTAGTGTAGCGACTAATTGCTGCTAACTCTGGCCTAATCTGTTTGCAACGGTTGCCTTAGGAAAGGGGGATAGGCCATTCGAAGTACCATAATTAAAGCTAAAGCTGGAAAGAACGAAAATGCCGGCGCATAAAGATTGGAATTAGAGACGATAACGGTAACTACGTACGTGGCAAGGTCTCTAACATGCAAAGTGTAAATTGCAGCCGCAGCTCTGAGCCATATCGATTCGTTTCACGTCCCTCCCCCCTTTTGTTGCCCACTATTTCTCCGCCATTTAAAATTCGCCTCTGTATTGTTTTTCGATTTACACAGCTCGCACCCGCAACGGTGTGTCGTCGTCGGCGAGCGGTGTAAAGCGAACGCCGCATAAACTGTTGCTGGCTACGTGGTCGGCGCATTTTTATTCGATACAGGCCCGGAGATTTATCGCTAGGCGAACGATCGGTTGGCGATCGATACGCCACGAACCGGTCGAACGCGTCATCGATTGAACGCAACTGAACGGAGCCGCATAGAAAAAACAGACGTAAAAAACAAAAAGCGGAAAAGATAGTAGAAACGAGGGGAAAAACGAGCGTGAAAACGAAACAGAAGTGAAATTCCCACTCTCTATGGCTTTCTCGTCGCCATTTCACTCGGTCAAGAGTACCTAGTGCCCATAGCGCGATCATAACCGGCTAGCTGCGCTCTGAACCGTAACGCGATACGTTTACGAAACCTCCTGCTTTTCTTCTTCGTTATATCGTTTATTTTCTTGCGAAGTTGAACGCGACGCAACGCGTGTTGTCTGTTCGCGAATCGCGTGTACCAATGGCAGTCGTAAGATGTACGGTGTCGTCCGCTGCGATCCCCGTATCGTGTTCCATAAAACGATGAGTCGAACGGATCGATTTTCTCGCGAAAGACGTCTGGCTTAAATTACGCGCCTCTGCTTACGCACATACTTTCGCACGTGTTTGATAACTCATGTGCGCGGAAAACTGGTACTTGTCGCCACTGTATGATAGATTGCAAGTGATCGTGAATTTTCTAGAAATTTATTTGATAATATTAAAGATGCTGATGTGGATAAGAGAATGAAGTTATTTCCACTTGGAAAAGCTTATGAAGCTTTCGTATATTATACGAAAGAATTGTTTCTATCGAAACGAAACGATAAAAATAAGCTTCTATGTTAACATAACTAGTCCTATTTTATTATCGCTTCGTATCTCACAGAATAAATATGTTATGCTTTGTTTTATTTAAATCTATCGTCTTCACCTTCTAAGGTGTACGAAGATATCTGTCACCAACTCAAGATTTGATAAGATCTGTTATTTAATAAGAAATTGTTTAGTATCGCGCAATGCAAAATCTGTATTAAAGCCAGCCGAGAATGAATCGAACGTCGTAAGTCTATTTGATGTAACGTACGCCTTTATTCGCGTTATGCGTATTGTATTCCCAATTAAGAATACGCTCGGTTTATTTCCCGTTAGTCGACAAAAATAAGGATATTAACCTTACGACTGAGTCAGACGAGTTAGCTGTTTCTCCGTTATGAATAATACACAGGTTCCCATCAGTGACATTGTTAACACGAATCTTTATGAAAATATCCTGCAGTAGATCTCGGTCCATATAAATCTACCGAAGGACAAGCAACCCACACATAATGAGAGTTCTATCTTCTTCATTCTCTCCGCTACTTATGATTTTCCGTTCACACGATAGGAATTCCGGCTCGTATAAGTAGATTGAGTCGGTAAGAGTTCATTCAATCCGACACTAACTAAAATTCCGCTGAGATAAATGGAATTCATGTCGATAGAATTTTACTAACTTCAAAGGATTCTCAAATTCCATTTGCATACTCCGAAGTTACTCGATGCCAATTTTTACCTCACAAAGATCGATGACAGTACGATTCTCTGTCTCATAAATGACACATTTAACAACCTCCTGGACAGGCGACCCTCGTTTCACGCCAAACCGACCAATTCACATTTTACATAAACAAGAAAGAGTACGTTGCTCGTCGAAGAAAGATACGGACGCTCGTCCGATCTTTACGAAATTGTCTTTTCCTACGAAAGGAAAATTCTCCTTCGGAGGCAAAGGTTTCGCTGGCAAAAGCAGGCGAAGATGCGCGAGCGTAAGAGTGCGAGGAACGTGCTGGTGGAAGGTGCGAGGCCGTTTATGGCAAAAGTCGCCGTGCTTGGCCAGGACCAGTCGACGTGGAGAACGCGTTTTTCCGTTCGATCGAGGGATCGTGATTCACGGCGCGACTGCTCGCCGCCTGATTAGATAAGGAAACTGGCCGACGAGGACGCCTGAGGGCGCGGCAAAGGGAGCATTTATATCGCGAATATTTACGGACCCCGTGCCGCGATCACCGATAAAGCTCTCTTTCTCGTGAGGCTACAGGATAAGATCGATCGTCGGTGCAGCACGGCGGGTACCTAATCATCGACTGCGGTGAGGTGATTACGTGCGTGGTGCCAGTTTCTGGAGTTTAATTCGCAGGCTGTACATGTGTTTGCAGCGGTTTGTGGTGGAGCATAATTACAAGACAAGTCGGTTTTGTTTATTCCAGGCAGGCAATTTGTTTATTCTTCGAAAAAGTCCATATTTGTTAGGAAGATTCAATATAATTGACGTTCAGTTACAATGCGGGGTAAAGTTTTAATATTAAAAACGCGAGACTGTTTTTCCTGCCTTGATATGATACTTTATTGTCAATAATTTCAGATATCAGCGTACGATCTTCTAAAATTTTGGATGCATTCTTGCAATGCTTTTATTCCAAACTTCATCGCGTTGTATGTCGGTTTTGATAGTACGTGAAACGCCCGTTTGAAGGCTTCGGATTTTTCACTTAAATTTAGCAAGCAATAGTTCGCATAAAACCGAATGGCCATTTATATTCTTTCGTCTACTATCGTCCGTTTGAAAATAGGTCGAATCGCGTACATGTGCTATCCGACGATTCTGCTTGAATTGCACTTTTCTTCTTTCTCGAGACCCTTATTTGACGGATGTGATGTCATAAAATAATATTTTAGAACCTTTGACTGTCCGTTACAAGTGACATTTAAAGTTATATTTGCTAGCTTTGTGAGGTTTCCGTGGCAACCACATGACAAATAGCTATCACGGATATAATTGCTTCCCGCGAGAACGTATTGATTTCTCCGTCATCGGATGCTCAGAAGGGGACGAAACCGCGTAAGGACACCACCCGTGGACTCCACCGATCTAGATAGACCAGTTGGTCAGATTATCTAACCAGAAGACGGAAAATCCGGATTCGAATCTCATTGCACCAATCCATCGTCTCGCTTCACCCCCGTATATCAACCTCGTCTTATCTATTTGCCCGAAGAAAACTTGAAAAAACATCCCCTATAAGTCAACCCCTTGACCCATATTAATCCTCGTCCAACTTAATCTTCGATCGGTGTTTTTACGCCTTGAGATTCGCGGAAAAGACTTTAACGGGAATCACGCGGACAAGTCCGATATTATCCACGTTGGAGGTAAACAGTTGGAATAATTGCCCGACGATCGGCGCATTTGGCGAAGAAATGATCGCCGGTCGTATTTCTTGTCGCGGAACGATGCGCATCGGGTCGTCGACACGCCGAGAGAAAACATTGCACCGAGTAGTGGCTGGAGAATCGCAATTGGCAAGCCAACGTCGAGAGAGAGAGAGAGAGAGAGGGAGGGAGGGAGAGAGAGAGAGAGAGAGAGAGAAGCCCGTAGGACAGCGTTGCTTGATTATGGTCTTCGCGTGGGTCGTGGTTCTTTCGCGATGCCGCTGGTTGTTCGGTCCTGCCATCGCTCGAGAATAATGCCCGACACGAATGACGGCCGCAATGACGACGATGATTGCGACCATCAGCAGGACCTTCGTATCCCAGCAAAACGGTGTCTTGATTGTCGGTCAAAGCATCCGCGTCGGTGAGCCACGAACGTGGGCGCCATTTCCTGTCGTACTTGCTTCTACTTACTTGTACTTGCTCACTCGACCAGTTTTAGCGTTTCTGTCTTTCATCCGTTTCCGTTGAAACAGGCAATATAACGGGTATTAGTCGTGATGATTTTGTTTTCGACGGCTGACCGATAGAGGTAATATCTGGATATTAATTGATTGTTTAATTGGTACGAGAGAAAAAAGCTGGATTATACCTGAATATATGTATATGATTACCGAGGGATTGGGTTAATAAATGTTATAATCAACGGGTTTTTCTTATTCAAAGGATCCTCTTAATTATAGACATTGTCGGGAAGTACCTGGCAATTTAATTTTATAGCTGTGTACATATCGTTGACTCGCAATCATCTTACCCGAAGCACTTAGGAGATACGCTGATAAAGTGAAAAATTACACGGTAAAATGTACCGACTTTATACGAAACAAGTTAATATATTCCCTTGGAAACGGAACTCTGAAAACATCGCAATGTAGTTGACAAATCCCGTTCTTTTCTAATGACGATGTTAAACGCTGTTTCTAGTATCGTTACGAGTATTTCAATTAAAAAAAAAAGGAAACAAAAGGGGGAGAAAAAAGAGATGGAACAGTAAGAGGAGCGTTCTTGTAAATAAATCATCCGACAATTTTCAGAAACCGAGACCAACGACGCGTCTGGACCACCGAATTTATCCCATTTTGGCGAATAATCGTATGACGATTAACGCGTCGAAAGTCAGGGTGGAAGAAAAGGCGTACTTCGTTGAGAGCAGGCCGTGGTCGTGTCGGGAAAACACGCGACGCGTCTGGCGACCACGCGGGGACACCTTTTTCTCGGAGGAGGAGGATCTGGCCATCTGCCGCCAGCTTTGGGAACGGAGAGAGGCGCGGCACGGCGCGGCGTGCAGAAATGCGGGTTACTGATTTGAATATCGGAAGAGAGAGACAGAGGGTGGTCGACGGAGGACGACCACGGCTTTAATTAAAACCGCTGTTTCGCTCGAAGTGCCGCTACGTGTCGTGTCTAAATGAAAATCGAAATATCGTCGAGCGCGTCGAGACTCGCCGTTATGACCGTCTCTCTTTTCTCTATCCGGCCTACGTTTGTTTTCTCTCGTCGTAGACGAGACCACCCCCTTTTCTGTCCTCTTGCACCACCCTCGCCCAGCGACCTCAAACCCTCGTGTCAAAATCGACCTGGCAGATCGGTCCTGATGGAGCCAACCGAGTTATTCGTCATTCGTGAAATTGGAAAGCTCTCTACAAGCGGATATTGGATCAGAGAGAGCGGACTGATTTCGGTCGATCGGCGACAACAGCAGGAGTTTGTACGGGACTTATATTAGACGAACATCCAGAGACGTTCATCGTGGCGTTGTTGTAATGCGCTGGGTTGATCGAGCTGCATCGATGTTTGGTACGGTGCTCCGTTTCTAATTTCCCTGCTTGCAAATTTCCGTGCTTCGATGGGAGTCTACTTTGATCGCTGTAAGTCTTCAAAATGAGTTTCGCGAATTAGAATCTCCTGGAAACGGGTACACCCTGTTAGAGGAGAGTGCTCTCGAGTAAAAATTCTTTGCAGTCTAATTAAAACGATCTTTACATCAGCAGAAATTCGGTGTGCTCCAATAACGCGCGATAGAAATTAAGATATCTTTTCATCGAAGGATCGGTCGTTTCGAATTTGCGTAAGACGGTCTCGAATAAATAAGACACGTAGGATAAAAATTCGCAACAATTCGTACAAAGTTATCATGAAAGCCCGGAATAAAGTCGCACGAATTTTAATAACGTCAGAAGAAATGAGACGGACGACGATAGATCACAGAAACTCCGTACGATTTCTCTGCCCCGCTTCGAAGAATCAATCAACGTTCGATAAAGCCAGAAACTATGCAGCTCCTGCGGAGTGTCTCTCCAAGCGCGTTTCTCTTGCGGTAGTTTACGGTTCGTGGTGAAAAGAATTATACGACTGGTTGAACCGGCGGCTTCTTCTCGCCAGCCGGAATATTCATAGAGGACTTAATTACGGCCGAACGAGCCCGCTCGTTCTCTGGTAAGGAAGAGAAAACGTCGGGAACGAGAAGAGGAGAGACTAACAGGTACCGAGTCTCGGAGAGGAAGAAGGGACTAATCGGCCGCGAATTCGCGGAACGAAAAGGCAGAACGATCATGGAGAAATTTATTGGCCGTCGTTAATCGCACGGAGCACGACCGAGGCGGGGCTGAAAAATTCGAAGACATCGGTCTGCCGACCGTTATTGACTTCTTCTGTGAATTCTCGCGTACGTCATACTTTCCCAAGAAACATCTTACTGTGTCTACCTCTTTCTGCAACTAACGTCTAATTTACTTGCTCCATCTTGCTCAACGAAACTGTCCATTTTTTATTGCGACAAAGTTTCGCGCATCCCACTACGGCGCCAAGCTTCGCTCGAAAGCTATCGAACCATACGCACCACGGAATCGATGTTTACTCGTTGCTCGTCAAGGAGAAATTCGGTTGCTCAGCAAGTTGCATCGGTTCGTTCTTTTCGCAGCACAAAACTGGATGAAAAATATTTTGGAAGCGAACGCTGTAAGCAAACAATAATCCCAGCGAGCGAGCGTTGCATCGAGGCCGCCCACGCGATAGATTCATCATCCTAGTTATTCGTTCAGCTCACGTGTCGGCCACATGTTCATTCTCCTATTTCTTCCTTCCTGTTTCCTTTCTTCTGCGGCAGAGACGAAGCTCGTGGGGGCTGGAGCGACGAGCTTTCCAACACGACCAAAAACAGCCTGATGGGACCTCGTTCCTCTTCGATAAATGATCGCGCGCTTCTTCAGCGATTTTCATCCAGCCCAACGAACAGCTTCTCCCCCGTTCTATCCTTCTCTTTGTCTCTCCTCTCGCCAAAAGAATCCTTGATAAATGATGGTGGCTAGCCACCGTGCACTTTCCCCCTTGGTCGATCCGATCTGTGCGAGGCACCGGTTTTACTGCCCTTTGCAAGTAAATTAGTACTCGACTCCGTTTATCGATCGTTCTCTCTCTCCTTACGCCGCTTCTAGCGTGCAGGTGTCGAAACGATTGATTTTCTTCCGTTCGTTCGATTAACGAGATCCGTCACAGACAGATAAATTATCGTTTACATTCACGAAAGCAGAGCAACGATGAGATATTGCGCTTGCAGAGAAAGTAGCAAAGATATCGTGTGGATCGGATTTTTAATGGACGCCCTTCGAACAAGTTCAACGGCCTGCAACTCTGAAGGTCGTTCTAGGTTGTATAGCAGACGGAGTTCAGCAGGTGTTATATATAGGGCTCCATTTAGATCTTCGAAAAGCTACCTCGCTACCAAATGGACTGTAGAGTGGATTTAAAGTTCGTTCAGGCTGCAAGTTTCTCGCGAGGTCCAAGGTTAATCCCTTCGAATGCACGAGCCTCGTTTTTACGCATAATCTCGAGATTATCAACTTTGAACCTGAAGAAGGTGTACTCGATCCTAGTTACCACGGTATGGCGGGATTGCTCGATACGTCGTCCTCTAAACTTTCGCTCGTACGTATCTCGTACACAGTCGAATTTACCTTCGTGTAAGCCCTCGTAGACCAATTAATCGTACGGTTTAATACGATTTCTGCCGATTCCTGGAACGTCGAACGCAATGCCAGTGCCGCGGCTTCCGTGAATTTCGTGTTATCTGCGCGAAACGGAAATAGGGTGAGGCATCTCGTCGTGTCGGCGTTCGGTTAAGAATAACCAACGAAGAAAAACCGAATACAGACGAGCCAATCGGCCGATCGAGTTTCGGAAGCTACCGGGTGCAGCCACGTAGAGAAGATTTTTCTGCCAAAGCCAGACATCGAGTTCCATTCTCCTCTTGTTTCGTCTATCTTGGTCTCTCGTTCGATGCTCGCCTTTTCCCCTGGATTCCGCGTTCCTCTGCTCACCCAGCGAGAAGATTCCGTGGGATTTGAAAAAGAAAACGTGCATACGATTCAGACTCTGATCTTGAGGAAAGACGGCTCCCGAAGAGGAAGAATTTGCCCAACCATTCTACGATCTGTCAATTGGAAACTATTCCAAATTAATTGGCCGCTCTTCCTTCATCTTCCTATCGCGTCTTCCAGTCGTGGAAAATCGCGTTACAGATAAAGCGTTCCTTCTTCGAGCTGAGAGCAAAGCTGCCTCGGTTTTCATTATTTCGCAGACGACACGTAACGAGTCGCGAGTTTCCATGAATACGAAGAGGCGGCGAAAAAATGGACGATCGCACGAGCGAACGGAAAAGGGCGCGGACCGTTGGCAAGAATGGTTTCTTTGTTGACAGTCGCGGGTGACCGAACTTCCGTCACCGGGGGAAGAAGAGACTTCCCTTCTTCTCCCTTCGAGAGGGTCTTTCAGCAGGGCGCGCAACGCGCCGTATCATAATAGGGGGCCGCATGAATGCGTAACGAGGCGGTTCGCGAGCCGGTTCGATTTCGCACGGAATAATTCCCACCGATAAATAATTCTCTCAACGCCGTCGGGTCTCTTCGAGGAGCCTTTTCCAACCGTGGCCAGTATGCTACGTCGATGAGACGAAGCGACGAGAAGAGACGAAACGAGAAAAGGAACTTGGCCTTTGGGAGAAGTCGTCGCTTAAGCCGGATTCAGGCCTAATGGGCCGAGCAGCAGTTATATCACCGTCGAACGAGCGCGACCAGCACCAAGCTTTCATCCATATCAGACGTTTGGCTAATGGCAACCGAACTACGCCGCGAGTCTTACATCTGCGAAACGCAGCTGGACGTTAATCTCGTTTCCCGGTGTGCCGGGGATCTCTTCCTTTCTCGGCGACCGATTAGACCAAACGGGGTCGTCTCTCCCCAACCCACTACCCCCCTCTTTTTACCGTGAGACCACCGTGCTCGAATTCCGCATGGAATCTCATCATCGTATCCCGCGATACCATCGGCCGTCGCTAAAATCCTATCGTAAAACGAGGCTTAAGCGTTACCCTCGTGGATTTGCATTCTTAACCTGTTCAACGGGACGACTGAAATCTGTCGGTCGGAAAGAAAAGAGATTTTCTTATTGATTGTAATTCGCGTTTGGTAACATTTGAAATTGGAAATGATTCTATAAAAAATAATTGGAGACAGAAGAGGAACGTGATACACGTCTCGCATTTTTTACAGGAAAGCAACCTTTTAAGATTCATTTCGTTATCGATGAATCTCGTATTATGAAAATTGCTATTAAAATTGATATTAGAGCTAAACGTTAGTCGATCCTCTCGAAAATTTTCGGCTGATAAAATATTACAGTAACATAGACGTTAAAACATCGCGTGTCTTAATAATTGTGTACACCTTTGTCTCCCATGCAACTTGGCTAATTTATCATTTAAAGGATTCACATTTTTGTTATCTTCGTTTTCGATTATGTTATATTAAAATTCTCCTATTCAATCGTCAAGTGGAAATGGGATGAGAAAATCAACAAAAATCTACTTATCATGTTTTTATCCTGTAATCCTCATCTTTCTGAATGCGAATAAGAACAACGTTGATTACACGACGCGCAGATCTTCTGTATATATCCTATTACGTTCACGAGTCAAAAAATGTCAATGTCCATCATGAACGATGCTCGAGCAGATAGAAACGCGTTTGTAGCGATAGATCGCAAGAAACGGGCAGGAAGAGTGATTTGCACGCGAGTTTTTTATCGGTAGATCCATTATGGCACATTTGTCAGCGCGAGAACGACACCCTTGTGCGTGTCACGCGCCACAATACAAGGTAAAACGGGTGGAAACGCAACGAGACACAACGAACTGTGCATGGACAGCGTGTTGTTATCGTTCGATTTCATTTATCGCGCGGTTAATGCGTTTCTTGCGAACGAGATCTCGCGATGTCTCTGCGAACGCACCGAATACATCGCACCCTTTGTGCAACGAGCGTCTGCTACATACTTTGCCAGTCGATCAGAAGGTTGTTTGTAATCGGTTCAATGGCTCGCGCTGTACTCGCCGTGCGTCTGCCTCGCGATGAATTAATCTGCAGGTTTTTCGCGCGTGCGTTTCGTTCTTTGTGGCTCGATGTTCTTTCTTATTATCGGCCAACTGTTCGACGTACATATTTCCTTTCAAGTTGCCAGACCAGATAAATCTACGATATCAACGTGAATACCCTGTGATTTTCATTCTTACGGCCAGACTGTAGAATGTTTGTTGCATTCATGTGGGAAATTTACTTTAATATTAACGATACGTAAACGTTGTCATAATAATAATGAATAATTTCTCCTTTAAATAACGTGGCAACCTGACGTCGCGTATGCATCTATGTTACTGAAATACATATTAGTATTATTTATATTTTCATGAGCACAGCTAAATAGATAGAGCTTAAATGGATATGCTTGTGGCAAACATCCATTGGAAGATCCTAGATTTCCGAACGGATCGTCATGAAGCGTCAACATTTTTCGAACGAGGTTACGAAGCCGAAGAATCGCGTACATCTCTCGCCACTCTATGATTCCATCGTCGTTTGCCGACGGGTGGCTCCGGCGGATGAGACAATCCGGTGCTCCAGTCGAAGGCGCCAGCAATGAGAGCCGCAAAAAGGCTTGGAAAGCCGCGAAGTGTACGGTGCACGAGCCTCGAACTCCCGGTGTCGCTTTTATCGCTCGTAAAGCTAGAATTCTCGCGGTCGTGCCAGCTTCTATAAACTGTCCTACTTGGATGCACGTTCGCTGCCGCGACTGCTCGCAAGCGCTGGCCCTTTCTCGACGTTTCTTCTTGAACCTTGCTAACTCGAGAGGAACGTTAACGCATCTGGTCCTCTCAAGTTAGATCCTACCACGAGCATAGAAAGAACTGTGGAAAGTTGTGAGTTTGTAGAACGAGGCAACGGGAGAAGCCGTACGTTTGTTTCTGATGCGAACGTGTGCGGAAGCGTGCAATAAAAGAGATAAAGGCAGTAAACACGACGCAGTAAACGGTATGCGGAGAAGATTATTTGCAGATAGCGGCTGTTAAACGTACAAGGTGTTGGATGTAAAACTTACAAGGGACGAATACCTCTTAAGAGCAAGTTGTATTTTTTATTCTCACCAGCTATTCAATTTTATGGCGCGTAATTGGCTGTAATTATTTAGGAGAATCGTTGAATGAAAGATTTGAAATGAAAAAGTTGTTTCAGAGTAATTTCTGGGTCGCGCGCAAGTTCTTCGCAAGTAGCGGTCGTAAAAGCGAATCGTTGAGAGAAACCCTTTGCCTGTAACCCGAAACTCTTATTTCCGCCGATTCGAGTGGCAGCGACGCCACCAGCAAAAACACGTCTCGCGTGAGTCGAACGTGTATCAACGAGCGGCGTGCATTAATTAGACAAGGATCTCAAAGACAGAAGCTGGCTCTTTTGAAACTCGTCGTCTTAAACATGGTTCACTTTTTTCACCACTTTCGTAAACGACGCGACGTTGTGCGATTGATTCTGGCACGTGCTTCGTGTGTTTCACATTCGGCTCCTGTACATATTTTGTTGGGGCAACAGATCGCAGATAAGATCTCTTTCGAAGAAAGAAAATTGTACAACTTTTCTTTCCTCTTCAAAGAATAATTTCCTTTGAAAATAGTTTATGGATCGACGTGTTTCGCATGTAGACGCAGTAAAACTCTTTCACTGAAACAGCAGATTCTATACGACATTCTTCTCAAAGATAAAATCTCGCAATTCTGTCTCTTACTTTCGAGGAATAATATGTTTTTACAAACGCTAGAATATAAATATCGATATATATATATATCGAATTAAACGCAACATCTAAGGGGTACATACCAGACAGAAGAGAGCAATTACACCCTCGATTGAGCTATTCGAGGTCGAACTAAACGTCGATCGACCGTCGACGATTTTCCGTGCCGAAAACTTGGTGTTCGAGCTTAACTGTCGGTGAAAATCGGCTTCCGGTCTATCAATGGCACGCGTGCATTTCGGTTTTGTGGGTGAACATGGCGGACTAATGGCCATTTATCGACGCTATCGCCTCGGTAAATGGTGTCGAAGGGCTGAATGCCGCTTCCGTACACAGTCCGACGTCAAAGAGCTTCCTTCGACGTCGTCCGATTCGGACTACGTCAGTCTTGCGGATTTGCGGTTTCGGCCCATCGTCGCTTGGCCAGAATTCGATTGACAGTTTTCCGAGTATCGATCCGATTGCATAGTTTCGGTTTAGACGAGAATTCGTCGGTGGACTATTCGGTGGTTTCGAAGAAAATCGAGATTTTGGTTTCGGCTTTGCTTTCCGTCGTTTATTGTAAATTGAAAGTTATAAATGTTAAGTATGATATTTATACGCTTATCATAGTTGCTCAATGTTAAATAGATTACGTGGTTACTGTAAATATAGGGACTGGGTGCGATGGATTTTGAGTCACGTGGTTTCCACACAACGCGTGATGCGATTAATGGCCTGTCCAGACGTGATGCGCTTTTATTAATTGTTATTCATTTCATGCATAGGTCCTAATAGTATATTAAATTAAACGAATTAATATATTCGCAAAGCACCTCTATAAATTCCAATATCGTTGAAAGATTATGATAATCATGAAGGCCAGAATCGATACGTGAATTGAAAGCTCGGATCTCGATTACCTGGTCTTCGTATCTCCTGTTCGCTTTCTTCATTGCCCAACGCTGTATAATTCAATTTGTAGACATATGACTCTTCTTATCAATAACGAAAATTTTATCTTCATTCTAATCGTTTTATAAGAAAACAAGAATTTATTAACGAATAATTTGGAAAATAATGGCGAAACAATTTCTAAAATGCTTGTTCGTATATCAATTCTGTTGTTTCAAGTATAATTAGTAATAAACGGTCGTGAACAATGCGAAATCATTGGACGTGCCACTCAGAACAGGTGCATCCAATAAAAAAGACATTATTTCGGAAGATGCACATCGGAGCGAGGATTATCCTGATAAATTCGCGGCGTTATTAAAGCGAACGATTCGTCCCGAGGATTTGGAAGATGGAGAGGATTCGGATCATGGGCTGGCAGGTATGACGTACGGACTTTGCGCGACGACGCTCGGCTTTCGGTACGAAAATCGCGCAGCGACAGGGGACGAAGGGGGGACCGTTCTTTCCCGAGACGCCGTGAGAAATGTAGCATGCGAAACGAATGCGCGATACTCGGGATAAATGATCGTAAAAAATTTCCACAGCTTCGTGGATATTTATCTGGCAGGACCGTCATCTAGATATCTAGGGGATTCGAAGTTTCCGAGTATAACGATTCTTCCGTGTCGTTCAATCTCCGAGAAAAATCTCCCGTCTGCTAGCACTCTGTCAACTCGGAAATTTGTTTCCATCCGATGCAAACGTTTGCCCGGAAATCGAACAAGTCCCTCTTAAACATCGAATTTTCTTTGTCCCAGTTGGTTCTCGATTTTATCTTCCATCTTCTTCCAAGTTTCCTTTGCCTACAATACTTTAATTCGTCCTACATTACGGTCGAATTTATAAACGACGTGATTAAATTTACAGCTGTCAGTCGAGTGTAAGATACGCTTATTGTAAAAATGGCTCCAAGAATTCTATCAATTTTTATAGCAAGAAATCCAAGAATCTAGAAGACCTAACCACCACAACCACCACGTGGCCCGTTCCAACTCTCTGTTTGCCTGTTTCCTTCCGGCGTAAACTTTAATGTCCCTGCAATTTCTCCTGGCGACCACTCTCGTGGACTTCCCTACAGTTCCGCGTTTTGCCCTTCATTTGCAGATAACCACTCGTGGAACCACCAAACAATCGAGAGCACCCCCTCGAGTGCGTTCTACTATTCATTTTCTTCCTTCCTTTCTTCCTGTCTGCCTGGTTACCCCTCAGCCAGCTCCTTTTACGCGTGACAACGTTTAAACAGCTAACACCTGGAAAGGATTCGCGACGGTAGAAAATGAAAGACAAGAGAACAGCAAGAGAGAAAGAGAGGCAAGGAGAACAGCGAGACGAGCCGAACCGTCTCGAGAGAAGCTTTGAAAAAAGAAAAAGGGTGTCTGGGGTCGAAAGCGCGAGTCTCACCCTCTTCTTCTGGAATTATATCGAGGCGCGTGAGGGGTGACGCGACAGACTCCCACCGACGACGAACGTTGTCCTTTTGCGCTCGCGAATGAAAGCTGATTTCCGCTTCCTTTTTTCTCTCTCCCCTTGATCCGAGTCTTTGACTCTCAGTCATGAATGAACGAGGAGAAAAAGAAAGGAGAAACGGAAATTAATTAACGACGAGAGAGCGTGCGGATTATCGGCACGAACACGGTTTCCGTTTACGAGTTTGTTGCTCGGGTTTGGCTGGTCGTTCGCCGTATTACGAACGGTGCATTTCAAAATATTAAGTTTCTCCATGCACGGACATTATTGTTTTCCTTGTTTGCCGGCGGTGTGCACGCATTGTGAGTCCACGTGCACGTTACCGTCCGAGAAAATTTGATTTATAATGACGCCGCTTTATTGAAAACTGCGGCGGGGACGCGCGCGACACAATAAATATCGTCGACGGCATTGTGGGGATTAATTAAATCCGCGGGTTGTTTATATGCGCCGCGAGAACTGTTAATGAATTAATTGAAATATCTGCCCGTGAACCGAGATAATCCGACAATTATCGGATACCCGTTCGATTTCCATTATATGGCAAAAAATACACCGTATTACCTGGAACTGTGAAAAAGGGGAGCAAAAAAGAGTGGGTGGTCCATTTCGTTGGAACGTCGTAAACGCGGATGTTTTTTCCCCTCTTCGTATCCGAACCAGCAAAAATCGTCGCACTGTGATCGATTCCTCTCGAATCTTTCCACGAGAAAATGACACCGAATCGATTCTCACCCTCGTCGTAGTTACAGGGGATGACATTTCGGTTTCTCGTCCCTTTAGTCAAACGACATCCAATACCGAGTAATCATCGTGGCTGATTTTTCCCCGATATAGCGCACCCTACCTAAGAGAACTTGTCTGCGAGTTTTTTTTTCTAAACCGCTAAGTGGATCAATATTGTCGCGGCGGGTGTTTTGAATATCCAACCCTCCGGCCAGTTTTAGGCGAGGTGACGTTTCGTCATCCTGGATGGAGTGTGTCGCAAGAACAAGTCACTCTTCGTTACCCCTCGACGGGGCTACATCTCGAAGAGCGGCATGCCTCGATAGCTTGTCCTCTTCGTAACCCTCCTGTTTGTTTTCCTTCTGGTCCCTTCTGTTTTTCCTCCATTAGCGACTTCACCACCCTCTCGTCTACGTACGTGCGACCCGCGTCCTCTCCCCTTTGCCACGTCTTTCCCGTCTGCTCTGTTGTCGTTCGGTTATCCGCGTCAACAAACACCTGACAACTTCTCACTACTATCTCGCCGAAATGACTCGCGTCCTTGCTCGCCCTCGTCTTCGTGACACTTCTTGCAAACCCTCTGTGCAACGACCATACCGCGTTATCACCATCCGCCCCATCTCACCGCATTTTTTCCCGATTTTTCTTTCTTTCGTACAACCAGAGACCAACGTACCGTGTAAACTAATTCACTTCTCTATCCGTTCCCGTGTTTTTAAGGCGGTCGAACGTCTATCAAGCCTCAAGGCCGGCAGTTGTTCCTCGAGAACTGCTCCATGCCTACGTCAATCTTTCCACCTCCGGTGGTTTCCCGTCGATTATGCAACGGCATTCCTCGAACCAGTTACGTCAAGGACGCGCATTCCTCTCGGGTGTGCGCTTCGGTCGCTTCTCGGGACACGATACGACCTGACCAATCGATTATGCTTACTTTTACAGTCAAACGGCGCTACGATTAAGAGGATCGTAGCGATTTTAATTGGTAACTGAATTTTAGACGCGTTGAAGTATCACTTTGTAGAATGAAATTAAGAAGAGAGTACGTACTTGAGTATGTTGGAGCAAAGGATATACCAAAGGAGAAGTTTCTCCAGGAAATTTCGTAGTCATCGAACGTTCCTCTCGTTCACGGCTAATGAAAGTTCTCGCGATGGTCGAGTTCCGGCACGCCTCCTACCTTTTCTTTGCAACAGCTGCAAAGGACGAAGGCAAAGTTGGCACGGGAAAAGGAGCTGCAAGACTGTTCGTGTGGCACGCGAGACTCGATAACGACACGTGAACTCTCAGCCATAGCTGTTTCGACCCTGATAGACCGATAACACGTACGCTGGCCGCTCACCGTGGCCAGAACTCGACTTTATCGAGGCAATGAAAAGATTCTGACACTTTCAATTTCCAGCGTGTCTACCACGCAGAGTGACTAACCTAGATCTAACCTCGACCTAGCGTAACGTTTGCTTTAGGACGTGTTATAAATCGCTGCTCTTCTTTCTGATATCGATGCTTTTAGTGAAAATAACTAGGTTCTACGAACGAGTGGGATTCATCAAGGATATGGGAGACGATGTTTTGAATGGTAATTTGATTGTTTTAAAAACATTGAAAATTTCGCTTAAATAAACGAAGATAGAACATAAACAAACAAACGTGGGATGTAAACGTACAAAATCGTGCGACTATATCCTAGTTCTAGTCGCGCCAGGAAACCTTGTAATATCTGGCTTATGATGATTTGCCAAGTGTTAGAATCTTTAATATATTCATTTCTCAGAAAGTAACTCGACCCGTATCTTTCAATTTTCTATTGTAAAATAGAAAATAAACATAAATGGCTGCAATAAAAATGCACGAGGTATAAACTGTATAAGTATGAAAACCACTTACCTACGATTTAGTTTCCATAACAACCTGTTAACTTACCCCAAACAAGTAACTCACATACATAGCTCACCAAAGGATACCGCGAAGGTACTTTTTATTCTTTCCTCGAAACACGATAAATTCCATATGAGGTTGAATACGACCAACAGTAAAGTAGTTGAAGGTAGCAAGAAAAAAAACTTGCCCGCTACAGTGTTTCCCATGGTCTAGGCCGGTTCCATCGGGAAACTTCAGAAGAATTCCGTGCGAGAGGGCCACGTGTGCCGCATGAATTATTTCCCTAGGCTTTTCCATCGTCTACAGCGAACAACCCTTTCGCTCTCTAATTGCCGTAATCGCTTCGGCGACGTAACGGCGGTATATTGAAAATTCTGCGCGAGCCAGACGTCATTACCCTCTCGGTTTTCTATGTTCCTATCTGTTCGTCTTGAATTACTCCACGGAATTGCGTTAAGCTATCGCGGAAAGGGGTGAAAACGGAGTTGAACAGGGGTCGAGAAGGACAGTTAGAACCGTGTTACAGGGGGTGAAAGTGGCGAACCCCAGGTCGTTATCTTCCTCGTCCGTAATCGATGTCTAATTCCGAAAGTACGATATTGATTATGCAGAAACGGAGAAACGTCAGAGCAAATGTCGATGTAGCTGCGCAGCCTTTGGACTTTGTATCGGAATTTATATTCTCATCGACGTTACCTCGACAACGAGAGAGCCAGGTCACTCTGTAATTGTCGCGATCGTCGGTTATTGCGTCTAATTAACGTCCGTTCGTTCGTTAGCTGCTCTTTTCTCCAGCCGCTCTTCGCCTCTCTTTGCGCCGCTTTAACGTCGTCCTTCTGCCGGTCTACTTGTTTTTCAAGCGTGGCCTCTGTCGTTGAGAGGTTAAGAACACGATGATCACCAACCGACAGATCGAGGCAATGCGACTTTTAAAATGTGTAAATGTTAGCGACAGTCGAAAGCGATTTAAGAAAATGATTTATCCTTTGCCATCGATAATATCACTATCGGAATCATGAACGGTTAATTGGATGATCGATGAATCGCGAACTGGCGGATCTCGTGAAACCGATCTTCGAATGCGCATCCAATCAACCGAGATATAACATATTGGGGTTTGCTGCAACGATTTTAATTGGTTCTAGGATCTCGTCAAGCAAAGTTACCGTTATTTAATTAAGATAATACCGTCATCCTATTTTTTTTTTTTTTTTGTTTTTACGCATTGTACATATTAAACCACGAACAAAGTCTAATATCTTAAAAAAGGAAAGACCAATTAATTCAAAATTATTAGTTAACAGATATCCATAGAATTGTCTTCGCTATTAATCAAAATCTTTCGTAGCTTTTGAATATTCGAAGATCGAAAATTTTTGTCTACATTCCAAATTATAGATCGTAGATCATGCCCAGTTGATCTATAGACCAACTTATCAAGACACGAGAAGCTCAAGCGCGAAAATTTTCTTCGTGCGGTATTTCTGGTCTGAATAAAATTCACAATCAATCTAACGCATATATATATATCGTGATCGTTGTACCCGATTTTATCGATGGAACTTGTTCGCCCTAACATCATATGCTATAATTCATTACTAACACGCGTGCAATCGCGTTGCAGGCTAATTAGCGACAATAAGAACATATATTCGTGATAATTAATCGTTGCTTCAGCATGAAATCGGTGACGACGATAAATCAAGGGACACGAGCAAATGGCCATGGTTATAGGGATCGACAGGTCTGGTCGATGCTGGAGGATCGATCGTTCTGGGATAAACGGGCAAATACAACCGTCTCGGATAGATAAATTGACAGGGTAGCAGCGGGAACTGCCGCAGTTCGGAAGTGAGAAATTCTCGCGGGTCGATGACACCAACTTCTCTCGCACTTAACCGCGTCTCCCGAAACTTTTCAATAAAGCGGGTCTCGGCTTTCCATACGTTCCGCCGGGGGACGAACTTTTGGGGCACTATCGTTCCTACGCAACATTTGCCGGATTCCCCGTGTGACACCCCTCCGAATGTCGCGGATTATCATTCTTGATCTTCTTTCCGAGAACTTTCCCCTTCTGGCTGTTCCGCGTGCGGTTTCGTTGAAAATCATCCGGGAATAAAATTGGTTTATCCACCAGGGATGCAGTTTCGTGGACAAACCAATTTCATCCCCGTTTATCCGGCTTGAAGCGAGGCAATTATTATCGTACCACGACGATATATACTGTCTTCTGTTGCTAAAAAATCATGATTCGAAACTGAGGAATAAACGATTTCTCGATACTTCTGGCTGTTTCGTTGATTATAAAGACCATTCGAGATCACTCGTATATAATTAAAAGCTCATCCGAGATCGTTTGATATCGATCCACAGAACATACAAATGTGATATCACGTCCGTTTGAAGAAAAACAGTGTAATAAATATTTTCGAGCTCGCGTGCGTGCAAGGTGCATAAAAATTGCCAAGATATCTCTCCCTTAACCATAAGAAGCAGCGCGGTATGACGTAAAGTAGTCGTCTAACTTTTTCTACAGAAACTGTGACTTTTTCCCGCGTTTACGCGTACCGCGGGCAAGATAAATAATATCTTGCTCGTACATCGTGACTCGGCGTAACGACCTCGCTTCTTCCCGTTCCGTATTCTCCGCGAACCATGGCGTGATACCGTCTGCCAAGCGGGCCTTTACCTCTAACTGCCACTACCGCTAATTGCCGTCCGTATAATTACCATATCGGACAGATAAATATAGGGCCAGCACGTTCCTGGCCTCGGAGACAGTCGGCGACGTTTAGGTCGACCGCGTATAAAGCCGACGGCGTGCGCTCCGCAGATACACAAGAACTCGCGACAACCGGCAGACAAAACCAGCAAGAAACCGAGACGTTGGTTTGTAATTCTACGAAATTCTTTTATTTCCTGACTTTTATTCCGCGGAGATAAAGCTGTCGTTCGTTGGTGAATGGACAAGCAAGTGGGTTTCGACGAGAGATTTGAATGGCGCAAAGTGGCGTGACGACTGTCGCTTCGAATACAGAAAACATTTTTGTCTCCCTATTCGTGCGAATATTGGACTTTCTACCGTATTTGTATTCGCTGTACGCGTTCGTCGTCTGATGATCTCTCTTTCTCGGATACTTTTAATAACTTCAAGCCGTCGACGGTTTAACTACAGCCACAA
Organism: Bombus pyrosoma; assembly: GCF_014825855.1. Lineage (NCBI taxonomy): Eukaryota > Metazoa > Arthropoda > Insecta > Hymenoptera > Apidae > Bombus > Bombus pyrosoma. Next base: position 3,062,798 of record NC_057772.1, on the reverse strand, counting down.
GGCAAGGCGATTCGTGTACAAAGGCTTAATGGGTCCGCGGCCCTTTACGACCGGCCTTCCCCTTTTTTTCCGTTCGCAAATACCGAACGATAAATAGTCACAGTGACAGGATACAATTAAAAGAAGCTATTCCGACGGGTCCTTTGTCAGGATTAAGCCGATTCGCTCCACCATTCTCCTTCTCCGTGTCTCGTGTGCTCGCGCTGCGATAATAGAATACGTATATTTCATCGAGAGCAACGCAAGGAGAGAAAAGGAAGAAAGAAGCCGTTCGTCCGGTTCGAATGGGAACCCTTCTCCGGCGAATCCATTATTACAAAAATAACCTTTATCTCTTCCGTGCTCCGACAATGGGTTATACTTTCGAGAGCAGGAAGAAGAGCTGCGCAATAATCCTCTTTGTCACAGAAGATGTCGTCGTTCGCAAATTGCCTGCATCGTGTATGAAGACACCGATGTGTAACCTATACTTTTCAACCCCATCCATACCCGGAAACACAGCGACGACCGTAAAAATATTTATCATGCGCGTTTTAGGGGTACAATTGAAGGAAAGAGAGAAAAAGAAACGATGCTATATATGTGTATCCCTACGAGCAGGCTAACAGCTCCCTAATTTTCTCGACAGCAATATTTAATGCGTTTTCCCTCGGCGTCCCTGGCAGCAGTTCGCTCCATTTCGTTCCATTTTCAGCGGGACACGACCGCCGGCCAGGGGTGGAAAATTATCGTGGCGCCGCACAGACATCGAAGCGAGACGCGAAAACCCACCCTCTTCTTCCTATGCGGGAAACTTTCTCTTCCGACCGGACGAGAGGCAACTAATCGCGCGCAACGACCGCGGTGACGGCTAATTAGCGTTCTCGGAAATGAGCCGTGCCACCAGGAATTAATATCTCCAGTTTTCTCTCACCTCTTCGTCGTCCTTTCGCGACGAAACATCGAATCGCGTGGCGCCACTCTTCCTACTCTTATTTCACAAGGTGCAACACGACGCCCGTGTTACTATAGTATAATCGAGTCGACGATTAAGGAAATAATCGTAAAAGTAATTAGCAAAATAATACGATCGCATCTCGCTGCATGGTGTACACGACCGCGAGCGAAACTTACGACAATCGACCGGTAGTCTGTAGTCTACGTTACATTAACGAGCTCGTGTAATTAAGTCCGTAGCTCCGTATATCCGGTGGAGAAAGCCAATCGAGAATCGAGAGGTAAAATAACGCATAATCGAATGGACGCGTTTCAAGCAACGCAGTCCGACTGGCACCACCGGTGCGTCTCGCTTGCCCCAGCTCGTTTTATTTGAATTTTCACTTTTTGACAATAGAGCCACGTCGTTACGCCCGACATTTGCCATATCCGCAGTAACGTCGGTTCAGATAGGGTGCGATTTACGAGTAACAACCCCTGGCGCTAAAGCGCCGTGTTGGGCCAACCCCTTCCAATACACTGTACAGGGGGTTTGTTGTTATAGCGACGTTAAACTAGCCAGACAATGACGGAGTCTCGTCGTTTCCATAGTCATTGCTCGTGATATCGGGGTCGCGCGTCCGAATTTAATTATTTTCAAGTCTCGTTAATAAGCCCTCGCGCCGATAAATTTGCGAGTGACCCTGTTATTCCGTGGTTCCGCTAATAATTGGGCTTCCCTTCGTTGTAGATGTGTCCCCGTTTCTAGGTTTAACGCAAGCACAAACACGTATTTTCTATGTTATTTTTGACGTGGTGGATTTAACAAAAATACGTCTCCTGTTTTTAAATTTACCTTGCAGTTTACCATCATTTATATCATCTTCCGACGCGAATCATCTTCTTACGTGTTAGATCATTTGTTTCTTGGGAATTGAAAGTACATTCTTATGTAATGAAATTAAGAAATTAGATCGTTCTAATTATATCACATCTTTGCTTTAACTATATTTTTATCATTAATGAGAAATAGAGAGATCGGCTTAACTTCCGAGAGGCTCATTTACCGCTCGTATATCTTGTTTATATAAAATTTACCACTTCCGTCCTGTTTCAGCTTTTTCATTAGACTCGACATGATTTCCGTTATGTTTCATAACTCTTCGGAACGCGAAGATCGACTCTTCGCTCGAATCCACAAAAAGCCAAAGCAGAAACACGTTTACCGTTCGTTATTTCCGTGGGAAGAGATTAACCGACGCCTAATAGGAGAAGGCAGGTCATTGAACAAGCGATCGTTAGAAATTGAAAATCTTAATGGACCAGTTAATCGTTTCACGGTCGAGTCATTTTCTCTTCTAGGAGTCGCGTGTCGTCATTCGTCACAGTTAATTACATCGTCGTTCTCGCGATGAATTCGTTGACTATATCCGAACGAGAAGAACGGAAGACACAGCCAGACGTGCACGGTAGTCATTCTCGGACCACGACGTCCTACGCTACCAGCCGACATCCTTTTTATTGCGCGTCTCATCATTCTGTCGACTTTCATTTTTCCCTGGAATTTTGCCAGCCGTGCTCTCCGCTCCTTATTGCATTTCATTTCGTAGACTTTTCGACTGGCTCCGCGGTGGCTGCAAAATTTCTAGCCTGTGCAAACTCTTGACCCAACATCGGTTCGTATTATAGGTGGAAACGATATAGCAAAGTGGTAAAGTAAAACGTTGAGTAGGGGCAGCAATTGATCTAGTTGCAGCTACCCCACAGGCATTTGCGTTAATTTTTTGATTCGAATTTCTATCATCGTTGGTCGAGTCATAATGTTAAGTTGCCCGAAGAGTGTCTTTCTTTCACAAACGTGCTTTTTACAACAGTGCACCTTCGTTCAAACGTGAAACCAAGTCTGCGAAATGACGCGGTGTTTATCTCAACAGAACAAAATGGACCGTGCGTAATTCGACAAAATAATATAAAATAAAAAACGTTGTGCGTCTATTATTTCCTTATAAAACGAAAGAAACTTTTCGGACAACCTAATACTTATAGCCATCAGTATGTGCGTCGCTAAAACTACGATACCCTCGATATGTAGCTAAATATGTTATTCATAGTTAATTAGAATCTAATGATATGTCGAAAATAAATCGGTATGTGTATATGTGATCATGTTTCTGTCTCAACGCAAGCAGATATCAATATCATCAAAAATATTTGCGTGGCTTCGGTAATTGAGAAAACAGAATATCTGAATCATTTCGACTGGTTTAGCAATCGTAGTGATGTAGCGTTGCGTATATGACGCAGTACTCAAATTATTTATTTCGCTTCCTAAAACCTGCAAGCTCTAGCCACTGACCGATTTTACCTCGCTATATCGCTTCTAAATCGCGTATAAAAGTGCAGCTTGTAATTGTTAACTGCTTAGGAGGCAGTTTAACGAACGAAACAGCGTAACGGCGATCTATCGAAGTTGGATGTACTGGAGAAACACAGAGAGGTCTGTGTAGGTTGCATAATAACATTCAGGAACGTACACACACAATCACCGCTCGGAGATGCTAATGGTCGGGAAACTTTGCTAGCAAACTCGGGACGAAACTAGCGCGAAACTAGCGCGATTTGCTCTGCAAGCCCTTTCGAAAAAAGTCTCGGTGTCTGCATTCGATAGCCAGGAATGCGGACTATGCATTAATTGCATCTAAGGTAATTGTTTCGGCCATCACCCCATGGACGAGTGGGCCGGTAGTTTTTCACCCTTCTGCTCCGTCGATTGCTGCGTTTACCTCTCTAGAGGCTTGTTTGCGCTCGTTGAAACGTATGTAGATTACCTTTCTCGAGGCCCTTTGTCGAACGAGTGCCCGTTCCGACGATAAATCTATTTCGATGACAGTTTTTCTGCTGAAGGATAGAGTGCAATACACTTCGAGATCTGAACGTGTATTTCGTTCTATCGGTGTTACGAAATTGCATTCGAACTGCAATTGTCTTTTTTTTTTTCATGTGTTGGAGATCGAAGATATCTGCGACCTGTAGTTCTAGTCATGGAAGTACTATATAGCGAGGTCGTAAATTAAAATGCTATGTCCGATAACCATTGTTTTAGGAATATAGAAGCTTTTAGAATGCGCTGTAAAAGTTATTTCCATTTAAATAAAGCATCATACAGTATTATAGTATGTAACAAAATATTTTTTACGGTTAATCATCGTGAAACAAAGTGCAATAACTTTGCAGCGAACTTTCGTAGCATCCTATTTTAATAAAAATTACCTTTCTATAGAATGTACGAAGATCTTCACGAATGACTATATCGATATTAATTCCTGGCTAATTTTTATAATCTCGCTATATTTTCTCCACAAGTTCATCTTCCGTACGAAACGAGCAGACAAAGATTTAAAACAAAGAAGCGATCATCATGCCCGCGTCCATTTTTCACTACTGATTACGCAAAACGCGAGACCATCCGTCTCCCGAAATAGCGTTCCGTGAAACTTTAACTTCCGCCGATTCTAATGGAACTCCTCTCTTCTTTTCTCCTTCCACGCGAAACTCTAGCGCGGGATTGCCGGAGTGTTTTATTGTTCGCGTTCCGTTTAAGTGCACAGGACGATCTCGTGTTTCGTGGCTTGTGCTCGCCCCCACTGACCATTCTTTTTTCTTCTTCTTGCAGAGACCTGAGACCAGCGAGCTTGGAGAAAGGCCAAGAGACCCTCCGACTACGCGTATACGCCTGCTACGCTTGGGGTGGCCCCCTTCTAGTCGCCGGTTTGGCCGCCCTTCTCGATCATCTTCCGCCTCAACCTCAATACACGTTCCTCAGGCCCCGTTTCGGCGACAAACAGTGCTGGTTCTACGGTAAGTTCCCATTCGCTTTCATTGCTATGAAAAAAGGAACTCCTCGAGAGATCCTTGAAATATCTCTCAGTTAGAGAAAGTTTGTCCTCGTCAAAGCAGTGGTTGAAACTTTGACTTTAATGAAAGCTCTGGTAGGATTTCTCCCTTTCTAACTGTTCAAAAAGGACACAACCGGATGAACAGAATGATCTAAAAGCGTGGAAGTTAATGTCGGACATGCGGCTAATAAACAAAAAACACTTGCGAATGTTATTCCTATCGTTATTCGTATAATTTATGTATCTTTGTTTTCTTATACGCGAAATCAACGTAGCGATATTTTAAAGAAACGTCTGCCTGGAGAATGGAAAATAAACCGAATGCAATCTTTTATAAACCGAAGAATCTAAGAAAAGATTAACTGGAAGAAAACAGAAAGCGTTGACGGAACGATGCATTCTGCTTCGTATTATTCGAAAAGTCAAAATAGCAATTCAACGTATGCTCCGAGTATATCGAAATATACTATATCATAATATATAATTTTTGCAAAGTATTACGTTGTACCTTTCGCCTAAGTCGTTCGCACTGTTGGCAATTTTTTAATCCATGAAATATATCTTATTTCAATCGTTCTAAGAAATTTAATAACGCGTGGTATAATAATATAACGATATTGCTTACCGAACGATACGGATTCGTAGTCGACGTTATAATTAACGGCGTAATAACTCGGAACGTCGTGTGGTCGAAGGAATTTCGCGAGGAAACGAGATCACCTCGAATAACATTTCTGTGGAGCCAATGAGACGAGGTTTCCTCGCGATGATAATTAATCCGGTGCTGTACGAACGCCGCAAATTAATTCGATCGCGTCACACACGACTTATCAGTGAATTAATTTCCGTCGATGCCACGAGCGTGGCCCTCGTTGGATGATTCCTCTGTCTCTCTCGTGTTCTGTTGTTCTCGAACGACAGTCGGTGCCGGACTTGCTGACATTAGTAACGGATCAGTAGCACAGACGGTAATGGAGCCTATTATCGAAAGTAATACAGGCTGGGAGGAGAACGGTTAACACGTAATTCCCTGTGATCCGATTATTCCGCTAATTAATAGGACTGGTCAGTCGTGTTCCGGGGCGCTGATTAAATCGGTTTCGTTAATCGATGGATCGATCGGCCGGCCGCGTATTAATTGCTAATCAAGCAACGTTTGCGGCGTTCCTTCGGTCGCTGCTCGTGAAAAAGTCGATTCATCCCGGAATCTGTCGTCGATGGAATTTCGAATTAATCGATAGATGAAAATTTAGCGAATTTAATGAATTTTAATTGTACACTCTCGTTCGTGAATTACAGGGACACTTGGTAATGTTAAACGCAGGCTTTCGTTAAACACGATTTTAACAAAAATCTTCCAGATATATATAAAGTATAAATAATATGTTATAGGTATAATTTAGCTATTTTTTTATAATACAGCGGTTAACCGACTAACTCGGGACTAAATTATATCTATGTACTTTCCTGCTTCCGAACCTACGTTTAAATCCGGAAGATTCGCGGGCAATAAATTCCTGGTCTCAGGAACGAAGGAAAAATCGAAGGAAACACACGGTGGTTAATAGGTGAGTATTCAGCTAAGTGGATTAGCAGAATATCTCGTTAGGTCGTGTACCCACGATTTTCCATTTCTCTCGCGCCAACGATTCCTGTTACGTATGCACAAGCATCGTAATCAGTTGAGATAAGAAACAATGGCACGCGCGCTATCAGGATTCCTTGCGTGGCAGGCACAGGAATACTTCGCTAAGAGGATTACATAGCTCCCGAAAGATTGTATTTAAGTATGACGTAGGGTAGCTGAATAAGAAGATCGATACCCCAAAGTACGTTTAATACCTCGAATCCCTAATAATAACCCCGGTGCAACCCCTGCGGCGCGGCACGGCACGGCGTGGCAACTGAACCACCAGCTGATTCCTAGGTACGCATGTACCCGCGGAATAGAGATTATAAGGAGGTGAACCACGCGACGATGTGTCATGTCTTTATTCATAGCACGGATTTACCACCGTTGCACGTTATTTAACGAGCATCCCCTGTAATCCACATTTGCCGCAACCGATAATCCAAAGAGCATACTCTATCTTTCTACGTCTCTTAGGATGGTACATATGAAATATCGTTTCTCTAAAGTTTCAATGTATTTGGGGTTTGGATAATACCGCTCATTAAGTTTCGTTATATCTGCAAACTGACCGACTCCACTTTCCGCAAATTTCTCAATTTCATTGCGTAAATACCCATATAACATCCCTATAATACGTTATATAAATTAATAACAGATCTTCAAAAGAATAAATGACACTCCCATAAATTCATTCGTCGCAAGGAGATGACATAAACGTTGGTAATGACGTCTTAACTTATATCTAATTAAAAGATTTATTCGAAGAAACATTTCGTATACATCAACCTAACGTCTCTCTCTCTCTCTCTCTCTCTCTCTCTCTCTCTCTCTCTACATCTCTGTATGTATGTACCCTCCCCCCCTCTCGTACAAGCCGCTGGAAACTCTCTGGCCGCGTAAACACTCGTTTCAAACAGTGCAACTACGTTGCGTATTAATTTCCCGCGGCCGCGATATTTATCGACGCCGACCGGAGGAGAACACCCCCGGTGATTAATATTTAGCTTTTATATCCTTTGACAAATATAAACGTCGCTATACGCAGACCGGTTGTGTATTTTCGTTTCGGTTTCCGGGTGGCTCGCGCGACTGGTTTTCACCCTGTGCTTCCCTCCCCGTTCTCTCGTTTTCGACTAGCTTACTTTACATTTCTATCGATCGTCCGCTAACGATTTCATCGCTCGGTAGCCGTATAACTTTTGAACTTGGAACGAAGAGAAAGGAATTTTAATTACACTGAACCTTGATTCGTTTCGACAAAGTGCATCGTGAAATGAGATTCTTGGGACCACCACACTATAATACGAAGGACCAAGGGTCATGCTGTTCATCAGTCCATTGCTATTTTCCATAAAACAGTCGTATTTGTCCGGACTCGATGATCTCTATCTATTTACTTTCTTTTTAGTTGATCATCGTTAGTCTCGGAATTAAACTTGATTGATCGTCAGTGGAAGAAATTGAAACTCGCGAAACCAAGTATCGAAGATGATAGTGAACTTTTTTTCGAATAAGTACAAAACACGTTCGCCTGGCGTTCAAGTACCAGCAAGATGATATTAGATTTACCGTCAGGAGCTCATTGGAGCACCAATATTCAGGACTTCGACATTGTGTAACGCTGCGGGAACCACAGAGCCATTGAGAAACACAATCAGTCATCAAGCAACGCCCATTCAAGACGCCCTCAGGTCGGAACGCTTGATGCTATTTGTAAATATACGGAGCTTGTTGAGCCACTCTAGAGTTAAACATCGTCACGAGTGAGTCTCTTCTCGAACAATCTGCCGCAACATTAATTGCATCGCGAGCGGAAGATGCCTCCCGTTTACGTGTCTCTGCCGCAATAACTCTGCTGTCTTCTCCATCAGCCATGGAGTACCACCTGAAATATCCGCGCAAAATCCAAATCCAAGTATCGAGAGTGCTTATTAGGTGGATGGAGGATGAGCAAGTTCCATTACATATATATGTACGAGCCTCTCATCGGAAGTGAAATTGATCAACTCCACTTTTCCTAAGTTTCTCGATTTTACTATCCAAGTACATGATTAATGTTCAAATCCTCGAAACTTCGACTTCTCGAAACGATGAGTCTATTTCGCTAAGTCTATGATTAATGGTCGCAGTGGATATATTTTCCGATGAACGAACATTATGCTACTTATGTGCGCGCTATGTAACACAGAAGAAAGATTCGTTCGTCTGTATCGAACCACCAAGAAAAACGATCGAATGCAGGTTCTCGTCGAGATGTTTGCTCTCTCACATCGCACAGAGAGAGCACAATGGCGCGTCTTCGTGTCACGTAATCGCATTGGGACGAACATCAGGGAAGGGGAGCGAAAGAGTAAAAGGAAGGCGCTTCTCAAACGTGTCAATTCACCAGCCAGGAAGCGTTTCCTCTCTTTTTCGCGCAAATAAAGCTAAACTGGACAAAGGAGGGCGTATAGCCTGGAAGCGCGTAGGAAATAGAGTCGTAGCCGTGCGCTGCTAAATCAGGATAATGGTGCCCCATGGGAAGCTGCATCGTACTATCGCGAGTTGTTACGTTCTGACACAATGCTTTTGCACTGGTGGGACTGGATGAGGGGTTCAGAGGGACAAGCAGAGGTTGTTCTGCAACGGACGTTACCCTGCGTTCCATCGTGTTTCAACCCTTCCCTCTATCTCTCTCGACCCAGTGGCTGCTGTATCCATCCACTTTGCGGTCCTCCTCGTAGACCTTTGTTTCTCTCGTTTCGCTTTTTCTGCGGCTTCTTGCGGTCTACCCATGGAATCGAATTCAATGTTTTTACGCGATCGATCGATCGGTATCTAAATCTTTGCCGCGTCGTTCGTGGTTTATGGTTAATACAGAATGGTTACATTTGCGGTAACAGTGGCTACGCTCGAGCATTCTTTTTGTATTTGTAAATAGCTTGGATTTAATATACATTATATCTCTCCTGGTATATAGCAAGGTTGTAAATTAAACGACAGTGAAACGATATCGAATAATATCTTGGGCTTCGGTGCTTTATATCGCACGACTCTGTGCAATTAAAGAAAATGCGACTTGTGACTAATTGTGTCAATATTTTATATTCTACATATTCTATAATATTCTGCAAAAAGAACAAAAAACATTGCAAGATTTTCTATTAGAAATTTCCTCGTACGGCTCTCGTTAAGGTTTCCGACTATCGCCTTCTTATATTCCTACCAAACGTCCTGACATCCAAAAAGTGATGATTTCACCCATGATTGATTTTACAGCTTCTCCATATCGTACTCCGAACTACAAGAACGATAGCAATATTTCAGAAATGAATAGCACCTTACTCACCAGAGATATTCTAATAGACCGGCGCGTAAACGTTCTAACTTGACAGTAGCGAATCTTAAAAGTTTCCCCTTTCACTTTCCCCCATGCTCCTTCCCGTTTGATCGCCCGGCGCTTCTTCCTCTCGCCTTCCACCCTCGCATTCTTTCCGCTCTCGTCTTACACCCTTCGCGTCTCAGCTTTCTCCCGAACACTTTCTGTTTCACGTCTCCCTCCATTTACTCTATTTCTACGATGCCCTCGTACTTCATCCCCCACCCTGTGTGTCACTTGGGTACAGCCCATAACAACGTGGGCCGAGACGATGGGGACGAGAGATAAACCTGGCGCCAGCCAGTCCAACCCCTTCGAACGCGCGGAACTGTTGGAACTTCTACGACCCCTTTTCAACCCCCTTCCTGTGTACCCCAGGCGCGTAGATCAACGACAGGTTATACCGGTGAACGTCAGTGAATGATCGATTATACGCGTTTGTTCGTACGTCGTTCGCATAAACAGACTAACTTCCTCCAGAGGAAGGACGCGTGTCCCTATCAGCCGCGACTTAAATTCCTAATTAATCGAGAGATCGAGCAGCACTTTACGTCGTCCGTCCTTGCTTTCTAACTTTCTAGACAAAAGAGAGAATGTAAAGCTGCAGAGACGCGTGCTGATCGGAAAACGTATTTGCGATCAGCGCTCGCGCGATTTTCCTAAACTTTATGATTTGATGGTAACTTTGATGATTTATGGTAAGATTTGTTTGTCACATAATCGTGATAGTCGAGTCTCGTAACTACGAATTTTTACGAACTAACGGGAAATTTAAAGGCACAAGAATTCACAGAATTTTGCGTATAATCTGCAAAACTATAAAATACGCGAAGTAGAGTACTCGTTATATTTTCAGCAGATAATGTAATTCTGCATTTATAAAAATATACACTTGCATAAAAGTTCACGGTATATTCATAACGATGCTGTGGCAGAATGATTCGTACGATACATTCATAAAATGTGTCGAACGTTTGACGTATTCGTCGAAACTCCAGTTCATTCGAATACGCGTCCATTGTAACCATAATCCAACACGTGAAACAAGCAAGAAACCGATGAACGGTGGAAGTGTCCCTAAGGGACGTAGAGAAAAGGCTTCCCATGAGAAGAGACGGTCGTGCAAAGAGGCTGAATAAACGGGAACGTAAGAAAACTCATTTACCAGCACATCGAACAGAGGTGGTTCAAAAGCCAGACTGGTATTCGAGCCTCCCCTTCACAAGGCCTGGTGCACTGGCATTCTGGCGTTCCGGTGTTCTGGCGCGCCCCATAACAACGTAGGCCGAAACGATGGGGTAGAGAGATAAATCTGGTGCCAGCCAGTCCCAACCCCAGCGTGCGAAACCAGCAGAACTCTCTGTTTCCCCTCTCTCTAAGCCTATACTAACTACCGTCCGCGGCCCACTAAACTGCACGCCTAAACGCACACGACCAAGTATTTAAGTAGCTTCGAGGCGACCCTCCTTCGCGTTGATACGCATTATTACTGCACCTGCATACTGTTGATTCCTCGCCTGCTCGCCTCTTAGCTGCTTTTATCGGGGAACAAAAAATGTTCTACTTCGTCGTTGCGTTATATCGTTGCTGTTCTATTAGCTGCTTTGAAATCGCAACTTTTGCACATACTCGTAAGCAGAGAATTGCATCGTATAGTGGAAGTTCTGTATGGAAAATAGGGGTAACTGTGGTAGCTACCGACAGAAGACGATTGTAGGGAAAGTAGGGAGGGACCGTGTGTGGGGTTGAAAAGGCTGGAAAGTGATGTTTGTTAGTTATGGGAAATCAACGGATTTGCTTAACCCCTCGCAGGCTTCGTAGTATTTGATATTTTATCTAAATTGGCTTGTGTTCAATAAATTAATTTTTAAAAATATATTCGTAGTACAGATGAATTTTCATATTTTTAGAACCAGTAACGTATCTACCTTGTTATATACCTACTAAGATTCATTTATGACACACAAGACCATGATTCATGCGTAAAAGGAATCGAGTAGAATAGAATGTTAAATTTAGTTCGACGTAGCAATGGAATATTTCTTCACATACATAGAATAATAATGTAGGAAACTAAATAGCGAGCTTAGGGGTAATTATGAAGGAAAAAAATTCTCAGATCTTCTAGAATAAGTAAAAAATAACGTTTATCCGGAGTTTTGAGGCGAAAATTAGGCGAGTCCTTTTTAAGGAGAACTTAGCACGTTCTCAGTTCTCCAAAGCGGATAACCCTGAAAAATAATAAAAAAATAGAGTGGAAGTGCGGGCAAGGAGAGCTCGAGACACGTTTCGGTGGCAGCGGCTCGGCGGAATATTCAACTAACGTTCGCATACATTAGAATGGTAAATCTCTGGGCTATCCTCCGTATCTATGCAATCTCATGCCCCTGGAAGTTCGGCACAGGCTGGAATAGCGTACACCAAAACGATAGGATTAGAGAGATAACCTGTCCAACTCGACCGTGCGAAACCAGCGAAACGCCACCCCTATCTCTGGACCCACTAATACACTCGCCCTTACGCGTATGCGACTATCGCGTGAGAGAACACTAACGTGCACTGTCCCGACGATATTTATTATCGCTTTGTTAAAGCCGCAAACTCTTATTGAAAGATACTCTCGACTGAAGAGACTTACCATGGGATTTGTGCGTGAAAGTGGTATTGCTTGGATCAGAGTTTAATTAAGGGTACTCCCATTTGGAAGAGTCATTTTTGCACGACGTGTATGTAGGATAAAATATTGTTAGATAATTGTAAAATTGTTGATTGGTCGTGTTTGATCGCATAATTTTTTTAGATACAGTTATAGACTTCTATTAACACTATTTTATCGCACGATTAACTGAAAAAATGCGTAACAAATAGTAATTTATTGGAAATCTTTATGCTATTTGATAATCATAGATCGAGGGACATCAAATTTTTTGAGTATCTATGATCGTGTTTAGTCGTACAATTGGACTCATTAATGTTCATTAATCGGAATGTAAATTTCTGTTATTGCCATCTCTTTACAGAACGAATTTAGTCTTTGAAGAACGTCATGGATGAAATTGTATCCCCTGCGAATTTTAAATAAACTCAAGGATCTAACAAAATCGAGTCATCTGTCTCTTAAAATAGCTCTTCTTCTAGTCTGTCCTAGTGTGTAACTACAGAAATACGTGTTTTATCTTTTCACAAACCTTGCTTTAAGCTTAAGAAATTGTTGAACGATAACAAAACGTGAGCACAGGAAATCCAACGACGCAGTCACGGACAGAAGACCAAAGAAATTCCTGTTCCGTGAGACAACGTTCGCGTAAAATTGGAAGGAAAACAGGATGCGGCAAAGCTAACGAACAAAGAACGTTAAACGTCGTAAAACGAGTTGGTAGCTGGAAATAAAACGAATCGAATGGGTGTAATGCGATTAATAAGCGCGATCGATCCCGTGGACGATTAAACGAATCAACGTGGATCGTTTAGCTGGTAATAACAGCGCGAATAATGAGCGAGGAGAAAAATCCTTTGTGTGTTCGCCGCGTCGACAGAGCGGAAGAGGAGGTGGTAGTTCGATGGGAAATCCTATTCGGAAAGATTGATAACGACCCACATTCGCGATGAGCGCGTTAATAACCGAAAACCGATCGGATGCGCTTCGACGATACGAGAAAGCCCCGCGAATGATGGAATTAAAAAAGGATATCGAGGCTCGTGCGAATTATCGGATTTGCTCAGCCGATCGGTTGCTCATCGCGTGTCGAGAGCACGCCTCGTTACGCTTTTTAACTGGAATCAAGAGGTCGATCGACAGTAATCTACACGGTTTGAGCAAGAAACGCGAGCAATCTTTAGATCGATATCGGCTAATTAAAGCAAATCGTCGTTACGGTTAAATCGTTGCTTGGTAAATCGAATCTCTAAGAACTGAAATCTTTCAGTTGTCAAGATTTTATCGAGTTTTTCAAACAGGAACAGTGGAAAAGAAAAGAAAACCGCTCGAAGGAACGTTAATTTAAGGATTAATTTGTTCTCAATTTTAGAGATTCCAATTCGAATAAAGACAAATAGCAGTTGAAATCTCTGTAGCTTTAGACATTTTTTTTTTCTTTTTTTATCACAAAGGTTCGAGTTAACAAGACTCAGCTGCATGTAGTTTGTAGGAGCGTGAAACGAGTGGAGCTGCGAATTCGAAGAACGAATCGATCGAAAGGGGATACGCGATTAGAACACACCAACTACGAGGGTGACTTGGCAGAAGAAAATTAACGAATGCTAAAGAGCCGTGGCAAGTGTTTTGCTGTAAGCCCCTGGTCCGATCCCCCCGCGATCCTACTTTATTTATCACGCACTCCCGCTTTATTGGCCTCGAGCAATGAATCGGGAGTATCAGGGTAGAAAGGAATTTCCTTATTGTCTTTTTCGAGGGACGCCAGCTCGATCTGTCTTGGAAGGAAGAGCTCGGTCTTGAGAATCTATGATTGCTTTAGGAATGCCAATGAATCCTTCGATCCCAGAGGCTAATGGCTCTTCTTGCTAATGCGAAAAGTGTTTTCTAATTTATTTACTTCTTAAGCCAAGATTTGCGGGGTTTAGTCATTAATACACCGTGGATGTTTATTACACGTATCTGAGTAATGAAATAGAATCTATGCAATGATTTGTTTCACTCTGGATATTCTGAATATTTTTGCATGTTAGATGCAATGACTACGAAAAGTATATTCGTCGTAGCATTTACGTACTAAATAATCTAACAGTTTCATGTGGCCGTAAAGATTTCATATTACAGAGATAAAATATAGAAAAATAAGGGTTGTATAGAGATACTTTTCGCAGCCAGCAGTATATGCCGTAAATTTTGTTCACATTTAAACATCCCATAGGTACATAAATATTCGTAGCCGAGTGACGGAACGTGTTGGATCTTGAAAACGTGTGTTATCTTCACGGTTGTATGTACCATTTCGGTTACTTTTAAATCTTTTAAACTCCATTATCACAGTTGCTCGCCTGACTCATCAATTCCTAGACTTGGACAGAATTTCGATAAAAATCATATTTTTAATCGAGTTGATGTCGAGAGCCGCTGGAAAATTGAACGAGCGAGGCAGCCATTAAAACGTATAGAAAGAAGCAAAATATCCTAACGCGTGTAAATGAAACTGCTCAAAGTACCGGGAGGCAAAGAGTTACACAAATTCGTTTTTATTTGCGCTTGGAAAATTCGCGGAGCCATCGGTTTTTCAGGACAGGTCGACGTGGAAATTTGTTGGCAGCGGATTCGCGGGATCGTTGCTCGCCGATACGCTGATACAAGCTCGCGCAATCACTTTCGATTATCTGAAAAACCGTCGGTGATTAAAATGACGCCAACGATTTATCTGACTCTGACTCTCTGTTGGAGGAAGAAAAAAAGCAGGCGAGATGATACTGGAAGCTTTGAATGCAAATTGGGGGCGAAGAGCCGCGGTGCTCGTGCGGTACCCTCGACTAATTATATTTGACAACGATTTGTGCTCGCGAGTTTCGCGCGTTTTTCAAATTCCTCCGGCGTTGATTTACGCGCGGTCGATTCCCGTCGCCTGGCGTATACATCGTAATTGATAAAGCGAGGAAAGCTTGTTGTTACGCCGAAACTGTCGACCGTAAATCCCGTCCCCGATGATCCGGAAAAACAGCAACGATTACAATGACGCCCCGCAATAAATCCTTGTCGGCGCCTCTAAGAGCAGCGATAGCATTATCGAGCCACTCCGATGAGAGTTATCTTGTTCGACTGGAATTTTTGACGTTAATTCTGATCAAGATAGCTGCTTGCTGTCTTCGCCGCTATTTTCGTCCTCGGATAATTTTCGAGCTAATTATAGGGTCGCCATTACCGGCTAGTTTTGAGCGCTGTAGAGATATAGTGATTTATGAAAGTATTCGGACATTTATCGTCGAACATTTTTCACCAATATATTTCGAATATTTAACGGATGAAACAATTTTCCGTCTGTGACATGATTTTATTAACAAAGTTTGGAAGAGAATCGAAAATTTCTATGCTACGTATTAAAATGTATTTGTCACGGTATATCCAATCTCATTTTTCATACTCACATTTTTATCAAACATATTTCTTTCTTAACTTCGAAGCTTGTTCACGATTTTTTTTTTTTTTTCTTTTTTAATCGACGATTCCGCGATAAGAATTTTTTACCGGGCGGACACAACAATAACGATAATCGTTAAGCGTATTAAACTGTTGGTACCCCGAACACTCGACACGCGCTGAATATTCATTAACGATTTGTTTCTCGTTACGCCGCTGATCTATCATAATCCCGATTTGCATAGCGTGAAAAATCTGTTTGTCGTGTTCCCGCACGCGATCAGCCGAAAAACCAGCCCCTATTAAAAGGATAAATCAACGACAGAGCGAAAGGGAGAGGAAGAGGGAGGAGGTAGGGAGGGAGAGAGAGAAAGAGAGAGAGAAAGAGCAAAAGAGACTGTACGAGAGGGTGGAGTGAGAGCGTGGGATGATAGAAGGTGACACGCGGCGCATGCAATTGATCTCGCGAAGCGTTTTCGACGCCGAACTAATCGGGTTTGACCGCCGCGCTTCTGTAAAGTATCGAACGCGGCACGCGTCGACATAATTCACTTATGTTTGTTATGGGTTGCCATGGAGTGAGATATAACCTAGCCGAAACAGCTATTGTTGGCGACCCGCCAAAACCCAGCAAATATAGACGCCCGTTTGCTCTCTGTACCCCCTAAGATTCGTAACTCGTTCATTACTCTCCGCGATTGTTCCTTTTGTTTTCCAACCGGGCTTCCCTCTTTCCCCTCTTCGTTCTCCATTTGCCACCAGCTTTGCGACCTCGTCCGCTGCCTTCTGTTTACGGACCGCTGGCAAAAATAAACTTGGCTACCTGCTTTCCGGTAATTTAATTGGATTATCAAAGTTGTTAATAGAAACGTGTCTCTGGTTCTGGCTTTAGCCGTTTAATTGAAAAGATATTTTTTCAAGGACGCTTTAGAAGTTGCAAATTTTACGTTATACGCGAGCAATTCGATTAACTTCCCGTTTTATGGTTTCATTCCTATGTAGTTGATTGAAATTAATAATTAATTAATATGGAAAGCTTATTCGCTGAACTAAGCTGCATTTTTGCTAGAAATATTCGAATAAAATACGTCTTCGTTTCATTACAGCGCCATATTAATATGTATGTTCGTACCGAATAATTGTCAATCCGAATAATCGAAACCGATGTCGAAATTCAAAAACTACACTGTGTTGCAAGTAGGATCTACTTTTCGTCGAAGCTACGATCCATATCAGTGACGCGATTCGATGCTACGAGACAAGCAACTCCAGAATGCAGCCACCGCCTTCCCAAAAGACACGGAAACATAAACTTGGTTTCTCTAGAGCCAACAAATCCCATTTACTCAACTCGCCTTTGTCCACTCCATGCCGCCACGTCTTCAAAATGACTTGTACCCAGAACCAACCGAAGTTTGAACGCGCGGATTTCTCCTCTGCAGCAAACAAAATCCATTTAGAGTTGTGAGCAAAGATGATAACGGATATTCCTTTCCATCCTTAACGTCCAAGCCATGTAATCGCGATAGAAAAAGTTTCGCGAAGAGACCGGATCTCCCTCGATAGAAGAAGCGAAGAGAACACCATGGAAAAAGTTGTTGAATTTTGGCTGGGGTCCGCCTGGACGGACGCTGAATTTTGAGTCGAACCGATGAGCCAGTGAACTGAGATGAAAAAAGCAAAAAGGAAAAGCGAGACGAAGAAGAGAGGCCGCGAAGGAGCGGCGTAACGCGTCCGATCCGACCGCGTTCGTTTAATATTCCGGCGCGCATCCGCGCGGAGTGCCGGTCCAGACGCAAGCTGCCTCGGTTATCCGGTCGAAACTCGGCGTTCCAAAAGTTTCCTGACAGCCTCTCGTTGAGTTTCGCTACGAACCTTCCCGTCCGGTCTGCTCGCGAAATTTCGCGGCGCGCGACTTGCAACCGGATCGGACCTGATCGATGCGACGATACCAACGACTTCGTTAACTTGTATGGGATTAGGTTACATGGAGGAATAATGGGGTTGTCGGAGGGAGAGAGAAGAATTGGCAGGAGAAGCTGCTAGGGTTGAAAGAGATTGAGGAAGTAGAAGGGTGGATCTTTGGTATCGTCCCTATTATGTAGCTCTTGGATATCTTATTGTTAGTGAGACTACATGCAAGAACAAATTGTTGGAATCGGGTTGAGGAACAGACGCCGATTATACGGGGTGATTTTCTTGCTAGGGGCCTTGAAAGAAGAAGTCGGACATTGTTGTAATAATCGCTTGCGTAATGAATGTGCGATTCGTAATCCGTCTTGAAGTTGATCAGCCTGACTTCTCGGTGAAATTTTTTTAAGTCAAGGTGTACTTTGTTCTGACAATTATTGACTTATTCATGAAAGATGAGTAAGATATTTTTTAACGATCCCAGTAACAATAGGTACTTATCGTTGGTTGCATGGAGGAATAAAAACTTGCGGAATTACTTGGACGATGGTTGCTACAGTATGTGACTGTTCGAAACAAACACGAAAATATTGGAAAACAACAACGTATTGTACGTGTACAATATTCCGGCCGCACTGTGCGAAAGTTACTGAGAAATTAGGCGCGCAGGGGATGAAAAGTGTCGTTCCAGGCTAGAACTTGGGTGCGGCGAATAAATTTGTAAGGGTGTATTAACCGCGCCGGAGGAAGATGAAATTAACGTTGTAACAAGATTCTACGAACTCGAGAAGTAACTTACCATCGCTTAAATTAATATCATTGCCATTCATAACACGATATTCTTATACAGAATAAAGAACGAAAGATTCAGCCGCGTATATTTTTCATAGTATCGTACAAACTGAATCATGTACCTTAAAATTCCTAATGAAAGATCTGAATCTCTTCCTTGCTGAATTTTCAATATATTAGATCGTTGATTTAATTAGAATTTGATGTTTTCCCATCGACAACTTAACGAATCTTTTCTTCAAAAATCGTTTGTCTTTCCCATTTTCTTTAAATAACCTGCGTAGGCTACGCTTCTGGGCTATTTAAATCTCGTATCTGCGTCTCGTGATCCCTGTGAAATATGTAGTTGTAATTTCTGTATGACATTTTCAGATTTATATCAGAGTCGTCGATAATAAATATAACCACGAAAGTCGAGTCTCGTAACAATTAATGAAACTTCATATTCTTTCGTGTACCGTACACGATACATTCATAAGAAGCCTTCACAAATGTTCGAACACGTGAGTGAGCCTCCAATCTTCAATCTCCTTAAAATTCCTATGCAACAGAGGAAGACGCGATTCAGCGTGAAATACCGATCGATCCAAGAGCAAGTTTATTTATACCCGCGTGTCGTTGACAGTCACGAAATCCTCGGGATGGTCTTTCACTCCACGCCATATCCACTGGATTAACGTTTGGCAACTGGGTCAGCTGCAGCCTCGATATCAACCGGCTCTCCATCTTTTTCTCTCACTCCGTGGCGTATGCATCGCCATCCGTGAAAGTTGCGGCATAAGGATTTTATTTATGAGTTTGTTTGCGGACGAGCGCGACCCTCTCGCCGATAAGTGGCTATGGGGCCCTCGTTGGGAGCGTGCTTCTGGCAGATTGCGCTCGTGGTTATGGGGATGCACGGAGGGACAGACAGAGAGACAGAGACAGAGAGAGAGAGACAAAGAGCGGAGAGACCGCTTAGCACAGAGGGAATTGGCCCGATAACGGGTCCGAGGCTTGTATGGTTCTTTATTTACCATAAAATTCGACCGATGCTCGCCAAGCGGAATGGATTTCGCGACCGCGGCTAAAATTTTATTACCGTCGGCATGACAAACCGCCCAATTACTAACTACCGATA
Source organism: Bombus pyrosoma (assembly GCF_014825855.1). Taxonomy (NCBI): domain Eukaryota; kingdom Metazoa; phylum Arthropoda; class Insecta; order Hymenoptera; family Apidae; genus Bombus; species Bombus pyrosoma. The sequence continues at coordinate 3,043,091 of NC_057772.1, read as the reverse complement.
CGTTAATAGAGCCATTTTTTTTCTGGTATAAAAAAAAGAGGAGAAAAAAGGGCGACCGCGACCCGCATACGAACTAACAAAAAAAAAAGAAGAAAAAAGCTGTATTCTTTATTCGATCAGCGACGCACTGTCCATCGGCTGACCGCAACGGACGGCGGCGGAAAGGGGATGAAACACGGGGACATTTTTGTTCGCGTTCGTCCGCGCGAGCTCGATAAAAGCGCAACGATCTCGGAATGAAAGAGCGTTTAGCGCTCGAATCGGTCGCTGTACCGTACCGAAAACGCGGTTGATGATCGGGAAAATCGAACTACGCCAGTGTTTCGTCGGAACCGCAAGTTTTTCTGTTTCATCCGTGTAACGTGACGCGTCGAAACGTTTTCCACACTTTTATCCAAGCAACGTCAAACGGACGAAGAAAAAAAGAAAAGGGGAAAGAAAGAAGAACGAAAAAAGAAGGACGAAACCTTCCACCCTAGTGGTTATGGCAACTTGCACGATTTCGATAAGGGCTGCAATTATTTATCGACCCGGTAATTGTCCGGCTAGATTACAACTATCAAGGAAAAAGGCACCTGTTCCTCGACCCTCGCCGCGAGGGTACACGCGCATGAAAATATTGTGCAAGATGAACGGAGAGGAGAAAGTAAGAGGGAGAAAAGCCGAACGCAACGTGTACGTGTACCGACGTATCAATTTACTCGGAAACTAGTTATCCGCGCTTCCCTCTGCGCGTATACTTACCAGATTGGCTGGTAGGAGGAACGTAGAGCGTGGTATTCACGAAAACCAGCCCCGAGACCAGACGCATTACATTCGAACGAACGTATTCATATTCATAGGTGTTCCCGCGAATTCCCGGGATTTCGCGATCTTACCAACGGATCCAGACACGCACCCTCTCTGCCGTCTCCCTGTGAACGCCGAGCCGTTTCGATAAGTACCGGCTCACGTGATTTACCGTAATTTCGGCACGCGGAGGATCGTGTCTCGCGTGTTCGCGCGCCAATACCTTACTTTACTTTTATTACCGATCCACCGGCTTCCCTTCCGGCTGCTTTCCCTCTGTTGTGTTTCACAAAAAATTAGAATAGCTTGTCGGCCGATTAAATCGTTGCTTGCGAGAAAATTGAGGAACAGACCCCGCTTTCGTGACCTTTCAGCAATTGTTAGGGCTGAAATTGCGCGGCTTTTAGAGACGATTTCGGATAGTTAAGAAGCGAGGCAAGTACCTGCAATTTTTGATATTTCCTTTTACAAGCAAACTTGGTAGAGAAAGGAATAATTGAGATTTTTCTTGTCGAGATCCTGGTATATACGATGGGCTAGGATGGATTAAATTTTTGTCGATAAAATCAAAATGCTACAATGAAAGCAGATACTGTTAAGTTCCTTCTAACATACCTGGCTATAGTTTCATTTTAGAGTTTATTAAGGAGAGACAAAGAAACTCGAATTAAAAGATATCACCGTTGGGTAGAAAATTTGGCCATTATTCGATATTGTTAGACAAACAAAAATGAGATTACTAAAAGAGAAAATATAACGCGGACGAATGTGTTTGTTATTGGAAAGAAACACAAGTGAAAATCAAGAATAATCAAATTGTTCTGGAAAACAGTTTGAACGAAGGAATGACAACTCGGTGCAGAACGGTAATCCAGTTGGAATCTCGTTGGTTTTCGTACGATAAAGTCGATTTTCGAGATCGGTTCGAATAACGAGCGAACAGCGTAACGAAGCAATAGAAATTGCAGAGAATAATGACACACGAGCCATGGCGGAAGCGTAACCACGAGAAATATCCGAAAACCCGGGCTGCTCGTAATCGGATCTTGAAAAGGGAAACAAATGGATCCAATTAACGACATCCAAACGTGGAATATTGAAAATATCGGACGAAGTAATTAAAATACACATGGTCCGCCGGGTCCTTTTAACAAATTGATTCCGACGTTACCATCCATATATGTAGACCGGCTCGCGAATGTATTTGAACATTTATTGTAAAATCTTTCTGTAGATGTATCGTATGTGTTATACAAAATATTTTGAAATTTCATTAGCATTGTAATGGAACACAATTATCATGGTTAAGTGGGAAAAATTTGTAGTATATCCAAAAATGTATATAGAGAACAGGAAAGAATTAATTACAAACGTACTCTACCCAGAGATAAAAAAATATTTGAGCGAACGAATCAATTTGTATCAATGTGTATCAATAATCTGTGATACGCGTATCTATTTAGTGAAACCATCTTTATCTTCTAATTATATCAGGTTGTCCGGAAAGTTTCTTTCGTTTCATAAGGTGATAATAGATGAACAACAATTTCTGTTTTATATTGTTTTATTGAATTAGGTATCATCCATTTCGTTCTATTTCTATTATTACGTTCGTGCATAATTCAACGAATTAATATAAAACAAAAGGCATTGTGCGTCTATTATTTCCTTATGAAACGATATAATATTTTCAAGAAACGTATGTTCACAGTAATCGTCTTGTTACCTTTATATGCATTTCCAAACATGTTCTAAACTTTCCAAAAATGTTGCATTAATTATTTTGTATGTATCCACAAAAGTATTCTACAATAAATGTTCGAATAATTTTACGAAACACTATATGCATACAATGTACATGTGTATGCACCAAAATTGAATCTTTTGACGACAACGTATCATCGTTGAAGATAATCGTAGTGTAATGATGTCGTGAAAATAAATGAAGGAAGGTTACGTCGTTCTCATGCAGACGCGCGGAATTAAGTATGACGACGCGCTCGTTTCTTTTGAGCATCTTTTCCAACGCTTTAAGACGATAGGAAAACAAACTGTTGCTGTCAGCAAGGCCCGACTCTGCGATTTGTACCAGCCTCTATGAATTATCGATCTATTTGCAGCACCCACTGATATTTTTGCCGCATCTTATTTTCATCCCCCTGTCCTTGCACGTACTCCCCCAGGAACGATTCTTCTTCCTATCATTCGGACCGTTAAATTAACCACAAGCACAACATTGAAAACATTGGCGAACATTCGATACGTATTTCCCACTAATTCCCCATTCTTTATTCTAAACATCTTGTCTGCCGAAGGTTTATATTACCGGCCAAAAATCTCGAGGCACTTCTTCAATCACTCCTAACTTTGTTATTAAATTAACGCTATAACTATTAATAATAATATTCTTTATTTTGATACAATCGTTGGCAGCAGGATATTCTAGGATAGCAAAATTCTGAAGCGATCTTTTTCATTTCTACGGATTCTGTAGAATTTTATACGTTCCGTGAATTTCCATGGATTCTGTGAATTTTTCTAGCGATACCAAATTTTTCACCATACCACCGTATATACCTGTGCATCGGGAAATTCTATAATAGGAGAAATTTGATCGAAAAATTGTTGAACGTAGACGTGGGAAAAATGAAGGCGACCAAATCTGCGTACGGCGTGTTTGTCTCCTTTCAATTCGTCTCATTTAGAAACGCAGATAAAGCTGTCAGGTCGGCACAAAAATAGACCTTACGTAACAAAGACGGTGGAAATTGGTCGATTCGTGACCAGCGATTCCGCGAATAGAGAGGCGAGAATCAGAAGGAGGTCGGAATTCGTGAAATCGCGGGCATCGTCAGTCGTCGCCGGATTTATTTGTCTGTCATCGATTATCGAATGGTATTGGCCGTTGTTCTTCCTATGCTGCCACGTTGTTCAGGAACTCGTCCTCTAATTCCTTTGCTATTCGCATACGAAGGATCTTCGATGAAATTTCCTCTTTCTCTGCTCTCGTCTACGAAATTCCTCTTCTCCCATTTCTTTTTATTTTCGAAGGAATCCGTCCTTGGACTCCTGCCTCGAATTAGCTACATGTTTCTAGTTAACTTTACACGCTAATAACATCTGGTGGATATCTTTCGCGCAAACATATACAATTTTTCAATGTTGATCGATATTCGAACAGTTTGTTCGCGTCGTAGTTAAAATACCGTGGTAGATTCGAGTTAATAAATATTCTCGATCAACTAATCAAAAGAAACATAGAACGAGAACACATCGCTCGTTATTTAAAGATACAAGAAAAAAAAATAAGAGTGATTTATGAAGAACTATGAACGCCGAAAAAAATCTTGTCGCAAATGGCGACAGGTTTCAAGTTCGCTGTACGATACATTGGATGCAAGATATCGCTACGATATCCGCCAGATCTTAAAGTCTACCAGCTTGAAACGCGTTTCACGTCCGTTGATAAGCCGTTCGAAATGTAATGAGCAGATCACGACAAGGCAGCCACATAATCGTTCACCCGATGCGACATTTCGCGTAATAAGTTTAATCGCTAATGCTAGCTGACGGTCAGCGTTCCACGACTTCCGGTTAACGAGTAGCTAAAGAGCTCGTTTCTTACGATCCTCCGCGTTCGATGAATCGAAACGCGTACACAGACCACGTTCCAATCGGACGTCGTAAAGATAAACCGATTCGCCATTCAAGCGATCCGAACGTTTATTATTGAACACGCAGGCGGACTCGAAGCGAACATCCAGATATTTAGAACGTTTCCAGGTCCGACTTCTTCTTCGACACTCCAGCTGCTTGCATTAACAATGACGCGGTGAATGGTAGATGGAAACATCTATTGTTTCTTTCGTATGACTATCGTCATTTCCGAAGAATAATATTTTTATCTATTTTCCACATTTTCGATGAGGTATAATTATATTTTTTCCTATTCGAAGAATATTTGAAATAATAATTGACCGATAAATCGTAATACGATAATTTGATTGTATACGATCTAAAATATTCTTCCGGTTTTTAAATATCCTTGCAAATAGAGCGGGACATTATTTTGAATTGTTTGAATATTTTAAATAAAAGCGACATTACCGTGAAAAGTACCGTAGAGGAAAAAATATTCAACGATATCTGAATTAATATTCGATCGGAGATGTGATTTCTTCGTGGTTATTTAAGAATGCACGTCGTGTATATATTTTCTTAATATTTAAGAAAATTTCCTTAAATACTGAACACTAAAAATTTATTCCGCAGGTGACATGGAGATCTTGGCGTACTTCTTCGGTCCCATTGGCTTCCTACTTGCGGTGAACTTGTTATTCTTCGCAGCGACAGCCCGCGAGCTAACGTGTGGTCTATGGAAGGGCGAATTCGTGAAGAGCACCACAGAACGGTAAGCGAATTCATCCAGTTCGACCGAACGACTTGGAAAATCGCGGAGCACGGCTCACCGCGTCTGACTGTCCCGCCGAATCTGCCAGCTCTAAATTAAGTTCCGATCTGGTTTACGCGTTACTTCCCGGATACTCGCCAGTCTTGCACACGACGGATATGACTGTTCAAACCGTATATCCCTGAGAGAAAAAGAAATATTTACCTTAAAAAGTTCCCGGGCGAATCGACCAGTCGAATTCGTAAACGTATTCTGTGCTTCGCGAACGGCCACGCGGTCTTCGTTTCGCGTAAATATTTGGCCAATTTCTTCCAGGAACGTGTACCATTGGTACCGCTCGACGATCTTTTCGGAGAACGATCGAGAAGAAGAAAAATCGACGATCCGCGCGTAGAAATCGAACTTTCGTCACGTTGCGTGCAAGATTTTACTTTCGTCGGTTCCGTGGGTACACGCAAGACCCGGTTTACGCTACGTCCGGGTTATTTTCAGAATCTTACCAACGTTAGACCGTAGCTACGTTTACGGAAGATGTAGATCTAGCGCTAAGCCTAAAACGCTAAAAGTTTGCCAGTTACTTTAGATCGGAGATAAGGAGAAACCTCTTTCTGACCCGAGTATTATCTACAGTTCAATCTTGCCCACTTTACACTCATACCATCTCGTAACCGAGTTCTCAGATAAACGGAAATTACCAGGAAACGTTTGGAGGCGCGCGTCCTTGCTAATCACCGCGAGATGCAACCGCGTCTCATTTCCTCGGGAAGTTAAGGGGGAAACGATTACGCGTCTCGGTGGTAAACTTTGAAGGAGTTTAAGTCGGCGATATAGCCGAGTTAAAGAAGTGCTGGTTTGTTTGTTCGAGAGTGAGACGAGCGATACACAACGATTAAGAGGAACAGGCGGCGCACAAACGCGTAATGATCTTCGTGCTCTTGTTTTATCGCTGCTGGCGAACGATGCTTTATTTCGGCGCGAAGGAAAACGCTCGGGGCCGATGATAAATATCAAGGATAACCGGTTTGCTGCATTCGGTTCACACGGAATCCATAGATAATCGAGATCAGCGAACGCTCAACCTCGGGATGTTTACTTAAATTAAGATACTCTTCGAATCTTGTCGCTCCGTTCCCCCGCTCCCCTCCCTTCATCCTTTTCTTTCGTGGTTTAACGAGCAATTATCTCGAGACGAAGGAACGGAGAAAGTGAATCGCGTCTCCATTCGAAATCTGGCGAGGCCGTTTCGCCTCGGAAGTGGGGATTTACGAGCGCTTCCGTGTCGATCGGAATTCCAAGGAAATAAACGAGGGTGATTCTTAGCTGCTTCGGTGGGAAACAACGAGTCTTCTTCGATGAAATCGTATTTATCAATAAAAAAAGGGAGATTGGAATAAATAGAGAATCTGAGCCCTCTTACACGATTCGACTAATATTATTCCTGAGATTTTACAAGTCACAAGTCACGTTATGAACGCTATATAATAAACTCTTTGGCGGAATGGTTAACAAAACAAACGAAGATCCACGCAGGTGAATTTTACATATCAGAAAATCAATTGACTTATTTTCTTATATTTCTTTTTCTAAATTTTCTAGTTGTGGAAAGATACGAGTAGGTTGATATTGTTACTTGAATTATCGTGCAAGAAGGGCTTGGTTTGGCTCTACCAAACTTTACGAGAAGTCTAATCCCTTGCGTTGCAATATTAACCTACTACGATACATACAAGTTTCCTCGATCGAAGGTGGAATATTGTGTGACAGAGAGATTGATCATTGTTTTCTATCCTTCGTATCCTTCAAGCAACGCCAAAGAGATCTAAGAGCTTGGAATATTCGAATTAACTGATAACCGGCTGACGAATGAAAAATAGCGAGCTCTTCGAAAATTACGAATAGCGAAAAACTGGACGGAGAAAGCGAGAAAACGAACATGAAAGAATCTCTATTCACCATTATGACCAGCGTGTGTCCCGGTTCCTCTGTATTGGCAGAAAGAGAACGAGTGAAAGTGATGGGAGAGGAGGCTCGGCCGAAAGAGAATCGCAAATTGAGATCGTCAATATCAATTTCGACGGGACGAGGGAGCAAAGGTGGTTCGAAGGGACGGCGTGCGAATGGAAAATAACGATTCGATGCCTGATATCTGTCGGCGCGGCCGTGATAAAATAAATTCTCCTTTGAGCCCCGGTCGCTCTGTAAAAAAGCTACCGGCTGCCAGGCATAAATATCTGAAAAAAATGCGATTCGTCAAACGGCGCTCGTCGCCCGATGCCAAGGATCGATAGGGAAACGCGATATTTTCACATCCGGTTGGACGTATCCCTCAAAGAATTTACTGTTTATCCGACCCATTCGTCTACGGACAGCATTCTTCGAGTTTTCCGAAGTCTCGATAGTTCCTACAGCTTTGTCTTTGTTATTGTGCCGTGAAAATGATGATCGAAATGGACGTTGTGTCGTTGACCGGATCCTCAAGTAGAAATCCTCTTATAATCCTCTTATAATTCCGCCAATATACGTTTGATATCTCAGTATGTTTTTAAATCAATGTAATCAGATGAAAACTAACACCGTGTCACGTGCAAAATATTGTATCGGTTGATCTTTGAATCGAAGAATAAACGCGAGAGTTGAAGTTGAAATTAGAAACTTGAATGGAAAGCATAACGCGTGTTACAAGCGTAAGTTGATTAAAATAGCATGGAAAGTAAAGGCGAAGGTCGCTTTTCGATGGAAGAGGTGACTAAACCGGTGGTTTATGCCGTTAAAGGTGATTGATTTTGTTTAAAGGATTTTTCGAAACAATACGGTTGTCGAGGGATCCCGATTTCAATGAAATCTCGTTGAAAAGTTGATTCATGGTGCGTTAGTTGGCAATATTTTTCATGTAACTTTCAGCGAGCTGTTATTTTGACGGATCGCTCGGATGCTTATTCGATTTATCGCAAATATTTGCAATTTTTCAAGGTGCCACGAAGGAATGAGACGTAAAAATACATACGTTGGATGAAAGAATACTCGTTAAACGAGTTGATGTTGTTCGAACGAGTCGCGAATGTGCAGGGTGCAATTGAAGACGAGAACGAACAAGATCACTTTTAGAAAAAGAAAATAAATACGTAAAAATAGAAACTCTTCTGATCTCTGTCAAGGTTGATGCATGGGTCTACGTTAACTAAACTTCTTTCACTTCACTCCCTACAGTAGGCTTTGAAAATATTTGATCGGATATCGAATATGAAAATAAGAAACTCGTATAAAAATGATGTTTTACGAGACATCTTTGAATAGCAAGTTCCAATAAAAATGTCCGATTTTGGAATGCGCATAAAAACCATTAAAAAAGCGATGTTTCGCTTACTATAACGTAAAATATTCGAATAATTTGCGTTTAATCGAATAAAACGAAGAATTTAAACGCCACTTTCGCTTAATAAACAAGCGAAGGTAGAAGCGAATAATTTATAAATAAATAATTTATCGTTTTGAAAATATCTCGTTATAATACATTATCGTTCTGCGCTTGAGAAAATAAAGGATCACAGAAAATAAAAGATCATAGAGAATCGACGTTCAGACGAAATCATTCATTCACGTAGCGACCAATGAATGACGCGCCGGTCGTGAGCTTCTTGCTCGCAATTTAAAAGTTCAGCGTCGCTGCCAAAATAAACGCGTCGCAAATAAAACCTCGTCGGTGTATCGTACCGTTCAAAGGAGACAGAAGAAGAAGAAGAAGAAGAAAAAGACTTACTTTTGAATTATGTTCAGAGCAGAAACGACAAGGTTGCCGGTCGAAACGTAAACGCGATAAAACACGCGCTATAACCGTCAGCTGGATGATGCGGGTAGATGCAGTCCTCACAATTGCATCGTTCTCGTTTCTTCTCCATTTTCTACCTCCCACTGTTCCAACATCGTCTCTTTTCTCCTGGAAAATCTTCGTGGATCGTAAAGTGGATACCTGTGTATTCGCCAGCTTTCAGAGATTCCGGATAGATCTCGCGGAAGCAATGGAAAATATGCCGGTCGACGAGCTTTAGCCGTGTTCACGACTAATATAAATTCTTACAAACGTAATAGATAAATTTATTTTATAGCCAGTATTTCGTTTGATGTTCCTTTCTTCGCCCTTCGTATTGTCGTGTCTCCTCTTCCGTTCGACTCTGATGAGTCATTTCTGAGAAAATCACATCTCTTTGTCACAAACGTCGCTCCATCTTTTTCGTTAAAAGTTCTTCGAAGACACAGAGAGTTCGAAATAAATCTTGATCGCACCAAGATCGTGTTTGATCTATCGAGATAGACTGCGATAAACGGAAGCTCGAACGACTCTACCCTGACCAGTGGTGTTTCCTATGCAGCTGCAAAGTTTCTCATAAATTGCAATCGTAATACCTAGCACTTTGAACGTTTCTTCCTTTCTTTTATTTCATTATTTCACGCTGATTATATAAAGAACATCCATATAATAATAACGTCCAGACGAAATGGTCCTCATTAAACATGTTCCGCGTTACGAGTGTAACGAGCGATCGAAGCATGCATCGGTGTGTCGTTTCCAGATCTTTTTTTCTTCCTCTTTCTTTCTCCCTTCTTCTTTTTCTATTTTTCTTTTTTTTTTCTTTTTATTAGATGCCGTCGATATTTTCAGTCTCAGACAGACGCTAACAATCCATATTCACCCCTCTGTCTCGTTACGTCAATTAACACGTAGCTGGATCCGCGATCCTACTTTCTTTCCAAACGCGGCGAGTGGCATTAATTTGAAGCGTCGAACAAAAATACGAATGGCTGTCTGCTTCAAATGACTTTACTTCGCCCTTCCTCCGCCTCGGTTCGATGGAAACCCACCCTTCTCAATTTCGTGCTCGATCTTTCAAACTGTTCATCGACTCGTTTCCCCACAAATTTTCTAGCAACGACGTAGAACGGAGGATGCAATCCTCGAGTGAGATGGCGTTGGTAGAAGTAGTGCGAAATGCGGCCTTCTACGTTAAAATATACCTCCAACTCGCACCAAACCATAGAATACGATACGTGGCATTAAGAATATTTTTGCTTGTATTTCTATGCCTAAAATCAATCGTGATGAATGTACTGAAAATATACTAGAATTATTCTGAACAGCAAATTTTACAATATACCTCTTAATATTTTTACCGGCATACTTTTATCTTCTAACGAAGCATTTTTCTTTTTTACCAAACTCTGTGTTTCATTTTCACAGTATCAAATAATTGAAAGGAAGCAAGTGCGCGCTATTCTGTAAAATTATTCAATGCGTCAGTCGTCACGAGGCTCCAGATATAGCAAGTAGTAGATCAAAACAAAAGATGATAAAACATCAAAGACAGACTGTTCGACTTGACCATGATCCAAGTGCAGTAAACGAACACTATTGATAAACAGAAATGGTGAAATCTTAAAAGAGGAATAAGGGGTATATAAAATTTGACCATTATCCGTCGCTGTCCTTGCTTTCTTGCTCGTCGTTTGGCATACAAAGCCGATTCGACGGGGCTTTGATCGGTCAAGTACGTTCTCAAAAATCTTCTCTTTCATGTTCTCCTCGCCTTTCAAGCGTTCACCGTGTACCGTGGATCTTGGGTGCAGCTGTTCCCGCACAGGTGATCGACCGTTTGTTTGCATTCCGCTGTTCGATGGGCCTTCATGCTTATCACGCGCCTCCACGTTTCCCACCACGGTGAAAGGTTCATCCTGCACGCGCGAGTTCACCTTCTGCATTCGTGGACGCGTGTCTAATTTGCTTTCTTCGCATATCATTATAGCCGTAGAGATTTTTCATGCGCCGATCGTTCCGCGAATTCGTTGTTTGGATTGAAACCATCGGCCCGCGGTGCACGCCGATGAATTTTTCAGTAGTCTCCGCACGATAAAATTTTCATCCGAATAATAATCGACGAACCGGTACTACCCGTACATACTCGTATAACGGTGGATCGATAATAAAAGCCTTGCATCATTGATGACGAAATCCCGACGATATTTCCATCAGTCTGCGTTCGTACCCATGTCACGTCTTGTTGACTATTGTTCCAATTTGAAAGACAAATAATTCTACACGTGGCAATATCAGATTTCTTGCTCGACTTGTTAGACGTCTGTGCTATCCAAGACGTGGAGATCCATTGGATTATAGACTCGAAAAAATCGGATACACGAAGAATTAAAAATTAAAATAAAGATTTCGGAAATTCTTGGCTACAGCACGCTATATAAATTTGGGCAATTAACCCTTAGAGTGCTGAATACTCGGAGCTTATGCCATCCGTACGGACGGCACGCTGCCAGCGCTGACGATCGCCGTGGACTGAATACTTTTTCGCTATACTGAACTCTGTTGATTGACTATTCAAAGCGCAAATCGTAATAAGTTATAGTAATTCTTTTGCACGAGATTAAATGATTCAAGAGCGTTATTTTTTAGTATTAATTATTCATTATAAACATTGAAATTTACAATGAACTAGAATTTGGGTAGTAAACTAGAAAACAATAAACTAGAAAACTAAATTTAGTAAATATAACACAAGTTAATAATTCAGTTGTGCATGAAAAATTTCAGAACAATCATCGATACATAATCCGACATCGCATTTTCTGTCGTTCCTTCTCTTATTTTTCACACAAACAACACGTTTTCTTCTTGATAATTGTGTTGTGCCGGCACGATTATTCTACCAAATGTCCAAATTCGACAAATTGTGAATGCAAAGTATTAAATAAAAAAAAAAAAGACAGTTTCTTCGAACGCGGCATTAACATTGAAATGCATTTATATTTATCTCACAAAAACGTAATAATATTACTTCTGCGTAGATGCTCGGAAAAATTGACAAACGCATATATGCGTCCTTAGTCCACACCGATGACTTTCGCCAGACGCATATATGCATCCATAGCACTCTAAGGGTTAAGGACCTGTATAAAAAATTTGAAATATCAAAAAAAAAAGGAGCGCGTTAGAAATATAACCACTATAACGCACTATACAGATTCTTCTTTTTTTATTGTGGAAAATTAAATAATAATTATATCTGGTATGTTTTTATATTGAGATGGAATATAATAAAAAGAGCGACTTTAAAAGAGCTATGTATAGAGTAGAATAAAATTTATCCTCCGCCGGTTACAAATAGTTAATTGATTTCAAATAAGATGTAGTAAAATCTAATCGACAGCCGGCGTATTAAGATTATGTTTCTGCCTTTGATGGTTTTATTTCCACTGCGCATTAAACCGTAATTATCATAATACGTATGCGTAACATGGTCGCGTGGCATCTCGTAATAGCTGGATGCAAGAATCTTCTATTTTCGAGGCGCCGCCTAATTGTTACGAGCGGGGAATATGCAAACATCTCGCGGCTTGCAACCGGTGGTGGTTCAAAAATAACGTGGCGATCAACCACAGCGAGAGAGCGGAGAGGTAAGCAAAGCGGAAAAGCGGCGAGAGAGTTGCCGTTCTCGCGTGGAAACGGCTGAGTCGACCTGATTCGAACTTACTTGCATGGGCCAGTTTCGCACATGGCAACCTGCTAAATGTGGCATCGAGGGAGGGATCGATTATAAAAGTCGAATCTGTCAGGCGAATTTCGTGTCAAAATTTCAAAGTTTTCATTGAATTATAGACTCGGAAAAAAATGGGATACGCGAAGGATTAAAAATTAAGGTAAAGGCTTCGGAAATTCTTGGCTACAGCACGCTATATAAATTTGAACAATTAAGGATCTGTATAAAAAATTTGAAATATCAAAGAAAAAGAAAAAGAACGCGTTAGAAATTGTCTACTACAACGCACTATACAGATTTTATCGACGTTCAACTCTACGTTATAAGTTGGAAAACATTGTGACAGCGATAATAAAGATTGGGCAACCACGAAAGTACTGAAATGGGGAATGGCACGAGGGAAAGAGGACTCCGTGGCCTTTATAACGCTATAATTTCGCGACACAACACCGTAACGGGCTGCGAATACTCAGCCGGAACGAATTAATAATGCTTTGACTTCGACCACAATGCGATGCATACATTACTCGTGGCGGCGCAACGTGTCACGCTGAACAAACGGATACGTTTGCGGCCTGATTTATGTTCATCGTAATTGAACGCAGCGCTAATTGAATCGGGTCGCTTTTTGTCGCCGGAAATTCGTCGCGGTACCTGCGGCGTCGCGGCTGAACGATATCCCCGTAACACGAATAAAACAGCATCTTTACGAAACATGAAAAATAACGTTCCTATATGCTCCGCGTATAACGAGAAAGATAAATGTGCAGAGAATTTTCTTAAACCAACGTGTATCTCCATAGATCTCTGAATCACTGGCTTGTCATTCCTCGTTCTTTGAATTCAAGGCACAATAACCGTCATAAATCAAGCAAGCCAGACTCAAAAAAATTCCTTTCACGCGCAACTAATAATAAATGCTTAAGATTCTCGGAGCGAAGTGTCAACTACGCGAACCCGTATTCCCTCGGATGATCGCTTTAACCAATTCAATTATCCAAACCATCCACGAATCTCCCTAAATTCTGATCGACCTTGTGGATTCTTTTTCTCTTAACCCTAGCGTGGGCAATCGAGTAGACATTTCTATATTTCTTTTAACAACTTAATTGATTTCTAGAGATAGTACCATAAAATCGTTTCAGATCCGAAGAAAAGGCAAACGTTTGAAATATCAAAGCTTGGAATTTGTTTCGTAAAATTCTGTTCATAAAGATACGAATTTGTAGAAAGATCCGAGATCTAACGGGCAATCTCGACCGTAGTCTCCTATAGAGTTTCTAATACGACTTCTTCGAGCACTCAATCATCTTCAAACTAAATACTCATTTCCTAGCTCTGACGAGGATCTAATGTTTCTGTTTCAGAGCCGCACTGGGCCGTGTGTGCATGAAGCTGGTGGTCGTGATGGGCGTCACCTGGGTAGCCGACGTGGTCTCGTGGGCAGTCGGTGGTCCTCAATACATCTGGTACTTCACCGACATGATAAACGCGTTCCAGGGCGTGCTGATCTTCGCGGTAGTTGGCTGCCAGCCCCAGGTCCGCGCCGCCTTGAAAAGGATCTGCAACAGGAACCCGAGGACCAACGCTGGAAGGCAGGGAAACGGACTGAGCACCACCAGTCACGGAATGCCCAGCATGGGCGACAGCGTCATTCAGAATCCGAGCACGAAGACCGCTCCGCTGGAAACCATCTGCTAAGCGACTTCTCTGACCTGCCGCTTCCGACAGTCGAGCTTCTCTGACGGCGTGCTTGCTCTGTTTAGTCCGTTGGAACCGTCGCTGTCGGTCAGTTTAGAGTTACTCGACTCGCAGGCAGAGAGATCGAGACAGGATTCAGTGGACGGGAAGTCGAAAGCGTGTGTTGGAAAGAGGCAGATTCACGAATCTCGTGAAACATGTAAAACAGACGCGGAAGTCCACGAAGCGGAAGAACACTGTATACGAAGCGACCAGCGTGAAAAGCATCGCATCGATGGATCATTACCAAGAAGCAGCATTCTCTTTTCTCTGTTCGTAGTTCGTGCGATTCTTAATACAAACACCGTCGATCCTTAATAATACGATCGCCTTCAAAAGAGACAGAGAAAAGCTTCTATATCTAGTATCCGTGCCCGATTCGCGTTGCAGGGTTGACGACCTCGAGGCCGTGAACTTGAAATAACCGGACTTCCCCGTTCCGGATGACTTTGTGACTCGACGAGTGCCGTTTCACGAACATTGCCCGTATACAAGTAGGCCCGTCCAAGTAGGACTCGACTCGCGTAAAAAATTCTCGTCTACTAAGAAAAGAGGTCGTCTACCTTGGGAGAAGTACAGTCGCCAAGAACGCGTTTGCTCGCCGCTCGTGTCCCCGCGGACTAAACGCGGGGAAAGCGGTAGAACGCGCGAGCTGTCACTTTGAATGGTTGATTGTCTCGACAGGGAACACAATGGAGAACAGAGAAAACAACGCGAAGCGACAAATATTCATATAGACACCGTCCTGGTTCGAGTCCCCTCTCGAGGGAAAACCGCGTTCCCAGCGACTCTCGGTCCAGCTTTCACTCGCGTCGAATCTCCTGTTATCGTTGTAATTTGTAATTCGCGCCACTCTCCGGCTTCGTCCGTCTTTTCATCTCTCTAACGATGATTCGACGCGAGAGTCGCGCTGTTCGTTGTCACCGATCGCCCAGAGAATCGTCGTCGAATCAACCAGGCCGTCGTTAACGCGCGTAGGAGCAACCAGTCACTGTCCATCGATTATACGCTGAGCGAAGTTAACGAGATGATGTGTGGCCGATACGAGACACGCTATTTCGGTATTAACAAACGGCGCCGGACGAGGTCGATTACGAGCGAATTTTTCGCGCGACAGTAAATACGATCATCGATATTAATACATGGTCGCACGTTTTGCTCGTTTTTAGTCGCCACGACTCTGTGTACTTGCAGGCTGTACTTTGTCTGAAGTTCTGCTATTCGCGATCACGCGTCGATTCTACAAATAAACGACACATCAAGACCACGAAAATTTCCCAATAAACGAACGACGTGCGTGACGTGTCCGATCGATGAAATCGCAACGGCCTTGACCTGCGTTCGCGAGCACGCGTCAGGTGAATCCGGAACTTTCTTTCGCGGCTCGTCCTTCGTTATTCATCGGGCGTGCTTAAGGCCACGAGCGATCCCTCTTCAATTTCCTTCGGCATAAATTTGCATCAACCGACTACAATCGTGGCTACCATTAACGCGTTGCATTAGGAGTCTTGTAGCGTAGTCTCGTCGACGTCAGTCGCACATCATTTTCTTGAAACACATTCAACGTCTCCTTATTCCGCTTCTTTCGTACGACCGCCGGATCATCGACGACTTACTTCTATCGATCCACGACGTTAATGGCGTTCTTTCGATCATGCTGTCTCGACAATGGACCGTGAAAAACACAGAGGGGCTCGAAGAAAAGTAACAACACTGCCAAAATCAATTTCGATGACAAAACTCGAAGCAATTTTTTCGCCTCATGTTGCAGCAATTTTGACGAGACTTTACAATATCGCCAGTTTGATCGTAAACACAACGAAGCATCGTTCGCACATCTCCGTTAGGATTAACCATATTCTTTTTGATACTTTTAATACCGTGAAAATGATTTTACACAGATGATATATAGAGACAATGTAAGTCGATCTGAAAAGCAATCAGTTCAATTGAAGAATCGAACGAGGAGAGTGTTCTTTTTTTTTTTGTACAGGTGAGTCACGCTTTCACGAAGTCATACGCAGGTAGGTCAGGGCATAATGGACGACAACTCGTGACAATACACACTAGGAATTCAATGCCTTCTGAAATGCCTTCCAAACGTGGTGTTCAACGTGCCGAATTGTATACAATGGGAAACCAGACGGAGACCAGATGAAGTCTCCTGTCTCTTTCGGTTCTCGCATTGCGCGCGACCGTGCGAGATTACCATTTCTCCGAGCGATTTCCGGCGTAACTTCCGATGACATTCCACGACAGATTCATTCACCTTGCAGCGATGAATTAATCACAATTACGCGTCAGTGTGCAATAAAATCACGACAAGCGAAGAATATTGATTTTCTTAATGTTTTATCAGTTCGCAAAACTATTTCTTTGCGTTAGAGTCTTTCTCTCTTTTTCGTTTTTTCGCCAGTTCAATTCCAAATCAAGTGCTGAGTCGTTGCGAATGTCATGGGAAATCGCTGAGTGCGATAACACGCACCGCATAAAAACCGTCTCACGTCTGCGTAGAATTAGTACCTCGCGCTCGAGTTTGCTATTCTTTAGACCACACGTTCGCGTAACTCTCAACGCGCGAGCGGGAGTAAAGTAATCATTGTCATTGTTTCTTCAGGTGCATCCAAGAGACTGAGCCATGTACCCCCTCCGCTCGTGTTAATCGGAAACTATCTGAATTCTCTGCGAAGATACTCCACCAGTGTTTTCTAAACAGATCTTCCACCCTGAAATGGTACCAAAGCTTACGCGTAGACTCAATTTCTCAACAACGTTTAAATCGAAAGCTTCTACTTTTAGAAAAACCTTATGAGAATCTACATGATCTTCGTAGAGTGACAGATCGTTTCTAAAACCATATTAGTTCCTTTTCTTCTTGTATGAATGAGAGTGGAGCGCAAAGTCGTCAAAGTTTCGTCGATAAATATCACGTGTTGGAAAACGGAAATTCTTAATCTTTCATCTCTCGTAAATAATGAAACGCGTAATTGTTCGATTCCTTGTCGACATTGTTGTCCATGCCGCGTGCGTGTCGTGCCTGCGTGTACGTAGCGAGTAATTGCGTGACAATGCGAACGTGTGAATGGTACTGTATAATTAGCGTATTAACGAGCAGTAACTTCGTTATAAATCCCTTACTGTGTATAATCGCGGCCGAACAATGCGTAACGAGCCGGCGACAGTCGCAACAGCTTTTCCGTTTCGTCCGCTCGTAATTCATCGCGATGTGGACTAAGCCATCGCGTTTATTTTGCATCTGGCTCGATGACGCGAGTTCAAGGATCAATTAATCTCTTGCTGGTGATCGAGTCTGCGACAAATCGACGATCGTCAAGCTCGTACGCATCGATCGTTCCCCGTCATTGCATCTCCTTGTAGATAAACATTTTCTCGTCATTATGTTACTTGTAATTATACGGTAAGCGCATATAAGTTATTCGCGTCCGTCGTACGCGACCAGCTACAAGATTTAAGAATAATACAAGCCACTTTGAGAAATTGTTGCTGGTCGTAAGGATGGATCTCGATGTACATTAATTCAACATTCAGTGTACTCGACGATAATTCGTTAGGTAGTTAGGGTAATCGATGAGCAAAGAGGAGCAGCGTAGCCTTAAAACTAATTTATTCGGAGTAGTCGTTGTTGACGTATGAACAATAAGAGAAACATAACATATAGTATACACGTACATACACGTAAACGTATAAACATACACGGTAACTTGCCAGTATAGAGAATTAGAATTAAGAAGGGAACACGTGAATCACAGCGAGAGCACGATGGAGATCGTGGCAAGAGAAAAAGAAAAAGAATGGCTCTGGCGATCGTTCCGGGGGGAAAATACCCGCGATCGGCCAACGCGTTTAAACGGTTATTGAGGACCGCGTGCCTTCGCGTAATTTACGTGCGTGCATTCGCAGCGCGGAAAATCCAATGTTGAATTTAACATGGAGAACGTTCCCAACCACGGTGAAACGCGCTTGGTATGACAACCGTGGTCATTGGGATAGATTAGAAAGTCATTGATTTGAAATTTTATAGAAAATGCATTGTCCAAAATTGAGAACGATTAACACTGATTTAAAGTTATTGATAATCGATTCGACATTGGATTCTTCGCGAGGTAGGAAATTTCGTAAATTTGGCCAAAATAGTTCTTCACTTTTTGTATATTTTTTACCGTGATAGATGAAGGATAAAACGAAGGATTGTTGTGCGGACACTGTTATATCGAGAAGAGGAAGGTTGATTCTTCGGAGACACGGAGGCTATTATAGGGAGACAATAGTATTAACTCGTCGTGCGATTTAGAGGACGAGTTTGTGGCGAGCTCGTATTGGCTCGATTAACCATGTAGAGAGAACAGCCGGATTACCATGGTAGAGAAATTTATAATTACAACGACCCTGTACTACGGCCGATCGTACACCATTCCTGTACAATGTATCGTAACAGTATTTACTATTGCACTAATGGTAATAAAGAATAACTGTTAGTACATGTTTTGTTGCTGTTTGAAACTTCGATTTATTGTCCAGTAGATTTATTTTCTAATCCTTATCCTTATCATATATCCTCAAAATATTCTACTTTCTTAATTTGTTTTAGTTCTTTGTAGACAAATAAAGGAATATCGTGAAATTTCTACGACATATAGATGTCAAACTAGCCCTCATCATCTCGATCTTAAAAAGTAATAAATTTCATTCACTTCGTTATAAAATTTGAAATAATGCGAGGGTACGTCGCGCGTGCCTTCAGCGAGTAAATTGATTACGCGAGTAATCTCGTAACGACGTTTACCCTGGGTATGCTTCATCAATTCGGTAGTGAGAAGTTTGAAGCTGGACGAACCCCTCTTAATTCAATCAGGCAAACTTCCCTGCTATGGACTCTGACATTAGTTGCGCCAGCCGAAATGGAAACTTCGACCGCATTGTAAGTTAGAGACAATTACTCTAGTCTTATTAAACGAGCGTATTTCACAAGTAGCCGCAATTGAGTTTCGTCTCTTCCGCGTAAATTCTCACTACGGGATTCGTATGCGAACCAACCGATGCTGACACGCGAGGTATTAATAATTTCGTAGTGTTTCGAAATTCGAGTAAACACGAAGTTTCGATAATTCTTGTCAAACGGTAAGCAAGTTTCTATTTAAGGAAGATTGATGGTTGCTGGCACGATACATCCGGTAGTTAAACAGGAGGGCAACAACCTTCTATTTGTTCTACTCTTAAGACGAACGTTTAAGGCTGATAGTTGAGTGACGTCTTAAGATGTGGGGTCCGTCTTCGAGTCTGAATAGATTCCAACTTTGTTTAGTTCCAGACGTGCGTGCAAACGATTTTCGATGGGTTTTTTGTTGTTGATGTGCACACAATAAATAAATATACATAAAGTATATGATTTGATCGGCTATTTATTTTAATTGATTTCCTATTAAAGTCGACTTGTTATAAAAGATGATTTTCTAGCTCTATTCTGTACATTTTCCTGTATATTTTTCCGTATATAATTTATTAAACGCAAAATAGCAGGTGGAGTGACTCCTTGAATACGACTGGCTGCAGCAATCTATGCAGAAGAAATAATAAGGGTAATTATTGCGAAAATTATGAAGATTTATTTCTACACTTACTGTATATGGTTGAAACTCAGACAGTTTTTCTCTTTCCTCCAGGGATAAACTTAATTGAGGTCTATATCAAAACACATTCAGTCATTAGTAAAGATAACTGCACTTGATAAATATCACAATTTATATTTCAGATAATTAACTTACAAGCTATAGTCTATGGATGGCGGGATAAGCATCTGTTCGTTTTTGCGAATTTCACTGATTTCTTTCTCCAATTTCTTTAAGGGATCTGCATACAATGCTTCTATCTATAAGATCAAATAGATGGTCATAATAAAAGATGATAGGCCGTACTAGTTTAAAAATATCACTTGCAACAAAATATTGCTACCTTTAATCTTCTTGAAATAATTGGATCATCTGCAAGATGTCCAAAGCGGTCAGGAAATGCTTTGATAAATAAATCAATGTCATAAAACTGTATCATATCAAAACCAGATCTTAAATTGGGATTCTTAGAAGCTGGAATACCCAATAATTGACACCACTTTGCATTGTGATGAATTTCATTTTTAAACAACTCTATATTTTCTGTTAGTCTGGATAAAATTGCTTCTGTTTTTATCATTCTTTCCTCTGATACGCAACCACTTTCATATCCCTTTTTGGTAAGCCTTTGATCTGCATTATCTGGTCGTAGACTTAATCGAAATTCTGCACGACTGGTGAACATTCTATATGGTTCATTTGTACCAAGCGTAGTAAGATCATCAATGAGTACGCCGATATATCCTTCTGTTCGACTTATTATCAATGGCTTTTTATTAAGAACCTAGTAAATAGATCATTCGATGAAATAAAACAATGAATTTCTTCGTTATTAATTTAAAAAGTTTATAATAAAAAATGGGTGATAAAGACCTTGGCCGCAGCATTAACACCTGCTATAATTCCTTGTGCAGCTGCTTCTTCGTAACCAGTTGTACCATTTATTTGCCCAGCAAGAAATAGCCCTGGAATCCTTTTGGTCTCTAACGTAACATGTAATTCTTTTGGGTCAATATAATCATACTCAACTCCATAACCTGGTCTCACTGCGCATAAGATTACAACGTT
Source organism: Bombus pyrosoma (assembly GCF_014825855.1). Taxonomy (NCBI): domain Eukaryota; kingdom Metazoa; phylum Arthropoda; class Insecta; order Hymenoptera; family Apidae; genus Bombus; species Bombus pyrosoma. The sequence continues at coordinate 3,021,918 of NC_057772.1, read as the reverse complement.
GTATTAATATATTTAAAAACATGGAGTGTCAGTATATACATATGTATATCATAAAGGGAACAGATTTACCCATTTTCGCATTTTCTAATCCTGGAATACATTTAATAAGTTCTTCTTGTTTCTCTGCTGGAAGTGTACACGATAATCCTGAAGGGTATGTTAAGGGTGAATCTAAACCTTCAGGTTCCAGCCAAATTTGGTGTTCATGTGCATTAAACTTAAGAACTTTGCTTTCTATACTTGGACAATACCGTGGTCCTGATATCTCCTCTGTAACGTGTAAATTACAATGCATGTTGTCTTTTATAATTTTTGAGACAGCTTCGTTTGTATATGTTAGATAACAATTTATTTGCTGTTCTACGGGTAACCAGACAGTATCATTCATGAATGAAAATGGCGTTGATACTTCGTCTGGTTTACGTACATCACATTTGGAAAAATCGATAGTAGATTTTTCTAACCGCGGTGGTGTACCTAGAAAAATATTTTAAAACATGAGAACATTTAGAGCCTGTAAATAAAGTATATAAAACATGATTATGACAATTACCAGTTTTTAATCTTCCCATCCTAAATCCAGTTGTTTCTAACGTGTTTGCTAATCCAATGCTGGGTTCATCACCGAATCTACCAGCAGGTCTTTTTTCTAGCCCAATATTAATTTGACCTTTTAGAAAAGTACCTGTTGTTATGACAACTGTATCGCTGTATATTTTTGTCCCATCCCCTGAAACATGATTTCCATGAATATTTTATTTGTTTAAAAATTAATAAAATACATATATCCAATTTAAAAGAATAAGCATACTAAGGATTATTCCATGACAACTCGGAGAATCTCCATGTACAATTAAATCTTCCACAGAGGATTCATATATTTGTAAACCAGGTGTATTGAAAAGCTCCTTCTGCAGGTGCTTCTTATATAAGACACGATCAATTTGAGCTCTATATCCCCATACAGCTGGCCCTTTAGAACTATTTAGGATTTTATAATGAATTCCAGAGATATCACAGATACGGCAACAAACACCATCTAAAGCATCTACTTCTCTCATAAGGTTCCCTTTTCCAATTCCACCAAAGGATGGATTACATGACATTTCTCCTATTAAAGTATTGTCATAATTTTTATTCAATAATCTTTAATATTAAAAGAGAAACTAATATTAAAACTTAAAAATGATACCTATCGTGCTTTTCTTATGAGTAACTAATAATGTTTTTGCACCCATCCTAGCAGCTGCTGCACAAGCTTCTGTTCCAGCATGACCACCACCAATAACAATGACATCAAATTTGTATTGATCATTGCTTGTTGAAAGATTTCTTAATAATTGTAGGAAACCTTGTCTATAATTTCTGCCTAATAAAGGCAATCTGATCTTGTTATAATTCATTTTATTACCAAAGTATTCTAGGATTAAAAAAATGAAGCATTTCATTAAATATATACAAATGATTTATTGTAATAATTATAAATATATAATATGTGTGAAAAATATACTTATATAATGATTTTAAGAGGCAAATACATAGAGATCTATATAATACCAATAATACATATAAATCTATGTAGAAAGTAAATATAGAAAATGAACTTTTCTTAAGATATAAAAAATTCATTACTTTCTAATTTCATAAATAAAAAATTATATGTAAGAGCATCTCTAAGTTTTGGTAATATTAACTTTTCGCATATAGTTTCTTTATTTGTAAAGTTCATATTCATATATTTCAAATTATTTATAAACTCTATAACGAAGTTAAAACAATTCATTGAGATTTCATCATAACTTTCAGATTTCCATTTTGAGTCTTTTAACATTATTTTTAACGTTTCGTTCCAATGACTGTTCCAAGATGAAGGGATTACATTTATCGCAATGCAATTTGTCCATCTTGAACAATCATTTAGTATTAAACCCTCTTTGTCGTATTCAAAAACAAGGCCATTCATGTTAGTTATTCCTATATGCAAATCATTTACGATATGATAATCAGTTAAAAAATTGCCATTAGCTGGCCTTACAACTATAGAATTTGGTTCACACGCTGCATTTTTATATGGATATGGAACAAGAAAGGGCATTATTTTATATTCTGTAATACATAATTGACAAATTGGGCATATTTCTGGAACGGTTTTACAGAATATGCTTTTTGGACAGCAATGACGAAAACACAATATTTTTGAATCAGAAGCCATAATTTTTAACTAATATCAATAATATAGTTTTGTTTCAAATGATGACATTGTATACAAGATGTTAGGTTATATCGCACAGTTTAGTGACGAATGAAGTTATCTAGAAAAACACAATCAAAATTCTGCTCTCTATATCTCATTTTTTACGCATGCGATATGGGCTACAAACGAAATACACTATTTTAAATAAAAAAAGGATAATGCAAATTATATTTGTAACAGAATAGTATGATTTCGAGAAAGCACATTACCTGTTATGATTTACTACATTTAACTGTGAAAATATCTTTATATCATTAATATACATATATTCAACTTTGATTTATTTATTTATATGTATATTTATATTTTTACAGATTTCTCAACAAATATCTCCTCCACATTTTTATCAATAAGATAAAAGGTAGATCACCATTAACCGTTTATTACATATGTCATCATATACTATACCGCCGACGAGGTACAATCTGGGTCAGAATCATATAAAAAAACTGTGGTCTGATCCACGATCATATAAGTGGATTTCATAATTAGGCTAAACCGTTCAAAAATTGAGTTGTGTCTAGTCATGAAAAATTAAAATCAAAGGTCAATAAAGGCAGAGACAACAAGATCTGGGCTTTTACATAATGGCGTTACACGACGAATCCTAATTTCTCGATTGAAGTGCCCTACTGCGGTGAAATTAACGAACATTGTTCGATCACTAAGAGCCTTATCTCCTCTATTAGAGTTTCAGACCTGTGTATATGATCGTGATGAGAACCTTTTTATCTTTCATGTTGATTTTTCACAACTAATTACGACTCAATTTTTGGACGGTTACCCCTAGGCTCCGGTATATGAGTGTCGAGACTTACAATTCTATTCTTAGTCAATGTTATCGTGGTGCCGTTTGTTCCTTCCATTGTGAGTCGAGTCTCAATCGACAAGTCGAGGAGCAACCGGGTCCAGGCTACTTTTACACGATGGCGTTAGTCAACCTAACCCTCGTTTGATTAGAGCGCTTTACTGCGGATAAATTGAACAACATTTGCCGCTGTCTAAGAGCCTTATCCTTTCCACGGGAGTAACTAGACCTGTGTATACAACCGTGGTTCTGTCTTATACGTGCCTATAGCACAGACGAGGTTTTGCACCTCGTTGGTGCCTATACCTTATTTGCAACTTCATGGTAATGTCATGTTAGAAGTTAGTTTTAATTCCAATCGCTGGAGGTACCGTAATCTGATTCTGCGCCGATTCGGCAACGTTGAAAATGACACTAAAATGGTAAATGAACTCTAATGACCCCGAAACCATGAACAAAAAGGTACGTTGGGTAATAGGTTTATTTTGCACTTTGTTGGTGCTAATAAATCTATTCTATACCTGATCGGTGGCTGTATACTCGTTTATGTACACACCAATTTATCTATTATCAACTAATCATAATTGAAAAGTAAATGTTGTACTTTATCTATTGCAGGTAATAATTAATTAAGGTATTATTTTACATACAGTGATAAATACATATTCATACATATTGTTATACGCCTATATCATGATTAGGCATCTCGAAAACAGATATCTCTTATTTAAAATACATGGATTCCATTCTCACGAGTGTTTAAGATTTTATCTAAATCCATATATGATATAGTGATTTAATAGTTTCATATACACATATAAACACATAAAAATTTGTGCAGTCCTCTTTTATTAATCGGAAAGATTTTTATTTCAGCGCTCATTTTCATTTGCAATTTCGGATCAATGATACAGTCTGGGACTCGAAATACCACCAATATTACTCTTGACTAGCGCGTTCCCGCCCTTCCCCCACCATTTAGTTCAAGCGCGTGCCGTGCAGCGCGGTAGCGCTGCTATAGTAGCAGCTGATCTATGGTACGGTGTAGAGCAGTCGTGTTCGTACCGCGTTTCGTAGTGTGTTCGTACCGGTACGGTTATATGACGTTTATGTTCGACTCTCGGTTTCGTCGCAGTGATTATCGTGTACCGTACTCGTGACAAGTGACTGTACCAAATCTGGTATTCCGACCGATTCTTTTGCTGACACATTGCGAAACGGTGAAAGGCAGAAGAGGACGAGCAGGAGAGGACAACGAGACGAAGGACGAGTAAGGAGTATCAGCCACAACGCGTTTACCAGGAAAGATCGGTGAGTTTTAATTCCACTTTGTTTGACATATACGAGCATAACTGTGCGCAAAAACACATCGTGGATAGTCGGAAAGATGGCTGTAATCGTGACACGTGCTTTGAAATTGCTCTTGAGGACCATCGTACAAGGCGCACACGTGAGACTTGCGTACCCTTTCGAGGTGACTGACACCTGATGCGTCAATGACCATACCACGCGTATGAGTCGCGTGTACCTCGCTTCTCTGTTTCGTGATTCCGACTCTGTTTGAATTTAATAGAACCATATTTGCGAATGCTCCCTATGAATACAGTATGACTCTTGTACGAAACAAAAGACATCAGCACGCTTTTCGTGATTACCATGTCGCCAAGCGGACCGCAGATAGGTTATGTCACAGATGCCAGCCAGCATTTTTTTAACCGTGGGATTCACGGGAGTGGTGAGTCTCATAGTCTCACGATGGATAATACTAATACGTATATACGTGTGTGTATGTTTAATGTAACGCATCTTAGGTCATCGATGCATTATATTCAGTGACGCGTCGTGCTCTTTGTCAAATTTATCCATTATCGAAATTTATTCTATTTTCATGTTTAACGTCAGTTCAGGGTCACGCATCTACCGAATAGATCAACGTGTGCACAGATTATAAACTCGTAGCTTCCGCATTAATCATTCTTTTTATACCAAATAATGCATAATCATAGCAGAAATCGAGAGCATGTATTTCTTATTACATATCGTATTTCTTATAAACATAAATATCGAAAGAGAAGTTGTAACGATCTTATTTTACTACTAGAATATTTTTGCACGATAATTTATAATAATAATAGTGATTTGACAAGTTACAAAATTCTTTATAATTTTACAATCTTATGTCAAATAGGATAATCAAGAACTATTTTCTTACACAATAATTTACCAATTGATAACGTAAAAGAATTTGTTAGCGTTTATAATTTTTTAACTTGTTAAATTTAGCTGATATTAGTACAATCGTATAAGACGTAGAATCAACCTAGGAGACGCGTGTATCGATTTTTTGTCAGACATTCCATTCTCTGTTTATTCAATAACATCCTTACACTGTTCCGTTAACTCCCAAGTCGATCGTCGCTGACTGGTACATAATATTTACTGCTAGAACGCCGATGAAAATAGCCGCTAGATATTTCGCAGCTACGAGTGGCGTTTAGCTGTAGACGAATTATCCTTGTCATGTGATTTCACCGAGAAGAGGGCGTCATTAGCATCCGGTTCGAATGCATTGTGATATTTACCGAATTCACGCTTTGTTCACCTTAACGCGTTACGAAACCTGCATTCCGTGAACTTTAACCCTTGGAAGAGTAGGTCTACGTTTACGTGTATTATTCAATCAGACTGTACACCGGTAATTTCCATATATAATATATTTATGTTCTATTAATATGTTAAAATTTATTTTGGTTCATACGGAAACCCGCAAGATCAAGTGAATTTTGTTACCACATGGAGTAAAAATATATTTTTTTTTACTTTTTCGTGGCGAAGGTTAACGTACTATCACTATTTCTTTCAAGATTTTCATCTGTTTATTCTTTTTATCTTATATCGAGTTGAATGATAAGATTGTTGTTCCACCAGTATATATATATATCAAAGAATGTTATAAAAATACAACGTAATGTATTCTTCGCTAAGTTCAATATCTTTTAATATCAATCTTTTTTCGTTATTTTAATATCTTTCGATTAACTATCTTTTATGATACGGCGGAACAAGATGTCGCCTTGTTTCGTATTCTCTGCCGTTGATGTTTAGAATAATGACGCGAGGAGGAGAAGGAGAGTATTGATCAAAATAAACATAAAATTGCTTATGAAAGCGAAAAAGTGAAAGAAGGAAAAAGAAACACGTAGAACTATAAAAACGCGTGTACGTGTGTTACACCGGGGAAATCTACAATTATTTCCAACGACGAATTTTGCTGCAGGGCCGCACGCGTGCGCTCGTGCACACGCTTCACCGGCGAAACTTTATGGAAATTTCGGAGCGGTTACGCTCGCCCCCGAGTGCTTCGTTTAAATTTCATTATCTCGAACACCGGCTAAATGACACGTCTCTCGTTCCCAGCGACGACACCAAAACTTACCTCGTCCCCGTTGGAAACGAATTAGGTGATAACAATTGTCGTTCGAGTGTTCGTTATTGCTTGCTATTCGTATCCACAAGGTATAAATAAAGGATAGAATACGAGAAAATTACATTTTATTTTTACATCTTATCTTGTTTAAAATTTTCCGTATATTCTTTTCCATTTGGTTAACAAATTATCAGATTATTCATCGTTATCATTTACTGATAGTAACAACTACAGGATAACAATAGGAAGTGAAATAGGAACGCATGGAAAGATACAAAATTTCATTTTTACCTCTATTTTACATTGGTATTATTTCTCCTTGTTATTCGTTAATTGTATCAACTAGGAGTTCTCACGATAAACATAACGTTCAATCGCTATCTTTAATTTTCCCACAAATTTTCCATATTTCTTGCTATTTCATTCGACCATTTGTTCATCATTGGTCTGCGTAAAATTTCGTCGATAACGTAGGCATCTTTTTTCTTTTTTTTTTTTTGGTAATTGATTTAATTGGCCGGCCAGGAAGGTTTCTACGTAAATGGTTATATTGTAAATAATGGTAACGCGAACGCGCGTTTTGAATCATCAACGCCGTACCCGAATGTGTACAATGGACCGGTTTCCGATATTTGAACGCGATACACCTTCCGCGGTCGACGAGCTTTGTCCATAAATCAGGAAGTGCACGCGAGTACACAGTGCGGATGGTTACACCCTCTCGTAATGCGCTCGTACACGCTTGAAAAATCATAGACGGCTTTAATGTTTTTCGAGGGGACCGGCATGGTTATCGCAACACCGGTTGCGTAACTTTGCATTTTATTGAATGTTCTTCGCTACATGACAAACTGGAAACTGAAAAATGTAGCGAGATGTAACGTGGCAATTCGAGTATTTATATACGAATATTTCTTCACTATATTAACCAAACGTTTATTGAACGAATTCGTTTGAAAATCGAGTTTCTTGTTAAATATACATACATACCACCATTTAACGTGTAATAATATTTGACAAAAGTAATAATTGACAAAGAAACAATCTATGTATTCGAAACTCTGCCTACGTTTGCTAATGTTATTTGTACCTTAACGTAGCGTTAGAACGTTCGTAACAACACGGCTATCTGGTTGCTTATAGCGCTTTGTGTGTTTTGTACATCTACCAAACGAATAAAGTCTACTATAGCGTCCACGTACATCGCTAACGATATTTGAACGTGATATCGATCGGTATTTGTTAAAATTCCATCGAAATTCGATAGGAATCGTCGACTATGATCGTTACGTATAGTCGCGTGTGTTCTTCTTCTTTTATACTCATTGCCCTTAAAAATCATAGCTCGTTCAGATCTTCTAAGATGTTACGCGATGCACGTAAATGGTGACTTGTTAACGAGCGTTCTTTTGGTCGTTCTCTTCGTGTTATAAACATATTCTCGGCTATTTAATTCTCAGAGATTGTAAGTGCTGTACAAATTACACGTCATAGTACTTTTACAAGTTTTCACTATATAAAACACGTCATTAAGCATCGGGAATATTGCCGATAATGCAAGAATGTCGTTTAATACTTACGTCACACTTGTTTACATTCAATCCTGAAGAGATAAAACGCAGAATGTTGATCAGTCTCGCAGTATTCCGTTCGGTCAGGGTTTCTAATGGAAAACCCGTCCAGCACTTTCGCGTCGGAGATTAATCGACTATGAAACGGCGAAACTGGTTCTCGGTTCATCGTGTAATTCCAGGCACGCGTAACACGGCCGCGCGAAACTCGAATCGCGGCCGTAAAAACGCTCTCTTATTAAAGATTGCGTTCGACGTTTCGTTTCATTCATCCGGTACACGCACTTCTTGTTATTCGACCGTCGTTTCTAGCTGTCAAATTGTTATAGAGTCACGCGGTAGAAATTTTCCTCTTCTGACTACGGTGTCGCGTTGTATCTACTATGGCTTTATATAAATGGCACATCGATATAAAACGGTATTTGCTCGTCCATATTATTACCAAGCACGTATATTATGCGATTTGTTCAATTTCCATAGTCGAGCAATTAATTCAACTTGTTGAATCAACCGTAGGTTCATCGTCGACTTAGATTATCCGATTTGAAGGCGAAAATCCGGAATATGTGGCGAAACGAAAATGTCAAATATGTCGCTGTTGTCATAACCGCGTTCGTTTTAAAAGATCGCGGTTAAAAGGTAGAAAGCTAGAAAAATGTCCAGCTGGACGAATTGCAAAGTACAAATTAAATAACAATAATAAAAAAGAAAAAGGTAGAAAGTAAAGTAAAGGCGGCGAAGGGGAAGAAAAGGGAAATCGTTTTTGCTTTTGGATAGAACGTTCGTGAAAGAAGTGGCATGAAAACGGGAGGATTAACGGCGCGCGCATTCGCGGGAGAAATTTCTTGCCGTTTACCTTCCCACGAGTGTATTTTTGCGCACGTGAATCAAACGCAAGCTTTTCCCCGCGGGCGACCTCGTTTAATAGTTCCGACGATTCGCTAACGAGGTTAACAACGAGCCGCTTGTTTCGCGTCGGAAATAGAGTTGCCCCATTTGAGCCTAAATCTTTCCGAACGCATTCGCCACGGTCCTGTTCGTCGATTCTATCGATCATCGTCTTACAACGATGAAAAACGCGACTAATAATTCGAATTTGAAGGACGAAATGTGAAATCAGGCAAATAGAAAAATTATACAGTGTCTGACACTATATAGAAGGGCTAACTTTTCGAGAATTTCTTTCGATTATTTTACTCCTACTATAGGATTTATTTATTCAAAAATATTAGAAATTAGGGTTTCCCATGATTACTATCCTAAATGGTAAATTTATCGATAGATGGATCTATTCTCAATGGATTAAACAGGAAACGATGGTTATTTAACGTGAACTACATACAGTAATGTGCTATAACTAAGGCAACTAAACAGATAATTCACAACTCACAACTAATAGTTTACAACTCGTAACAACTTGGCAACTCAACTCTCGGCTCCTCACAACTCGACTCTCAGTTAACGACTGTCTGTTAATTCGTCCTTTTCCCTTAAGCATCCCTTTGTCATTTCTCATAGTCCCACCATGTATGTATAGTAGCACCGCCTAACTATTCGACTGAAAGACCAAAGACACATTTCCAGACCCTTTTGGCCTGTCGGCACTTAGGTTCTCTCGCAACATTGTTTACGGTACACCTGATATTTCTTACGCAATCCGTCCACGATACCTAGCTACTGCGTGAAAATTACCATTCGTTTCGTCCTATTTTATCCTCAACTACGATCTTTTTCCCTTTCGAATAGATGTGTGGCGGCACTCGACGACGGAACTTTGCGACGGCTTCGCGACACAAAGAGCTATACCATCGAAGCGCAAGGCCGACACGCCTAATGTATCATCGATATCCCTACGGTCCTTCGGCCGAATATTCGGAAGAATGCATACTTGGCAACGGTCGCGGACGTCTAACAAACGCGCGCGTAGTGGAGATATCGAGGGGCAACAATAGAAAAGAATCTGTTCAAAGATTCATTCGGTTTTGAACAGCGAAGTGCGAAGGGTACAGTGTAACAGCGAAGCAAACATAGTCGAAAAGCGTGGATTGTTGATTGTTGACCGTTGGTTATTAAATAAATTATATCGTTGAACATCGAGAGTATTTCTTGGGCACTTACACGTTAAACGGCCTCAGATGTAATTACAAATGGATAGGAAATAAGAAAACGAAAGCTGCAATTATCCGATCTAAGGATTCGAAGGATTATTCTAAAACGCATCACGAGAACAAAGATGAGTGGTATCTGTGTCAATCCGATCGCATCGAGATTCTCCAAGCGTCTTTTCATTTGTCTATTATCCAGTCAGCATTGTGCTTGATCGAACGCGATGAAGTTTTAACGCGCTTCGTTCCAACTTATTGGTCGAACTTATTATTCGCGCGGGAACACAGAATAGAATTAAAAAGAGGGCGGAAGCGGATTCAGCCACTCGAACGCGGTATTGTTTCAGAAAGATCGGTATAAGCCCGTACAACACAAAGCGAGTGTTCGATTGGGTCCTGGAACGGTTCCGTGTAATCGGGACAGCGATAATTTTAATTGAAATTTCGATAGTCGAATGAACATTCCGGGATTGAAAAGGCAATTAAGATCGAATCGACGATATATCGAGCCGGGTGACGCAGGTTCGTAATCGAACTCGGTTTTGCCACCCCGCGTTCGATCTTTTGGTTGTTCCTGCGAACGATTTGGAAAATTGAACGACGATATTCGGATTCAGTTCGTTCGATACCGTCGTTAATCACGGAAAATGGTTTTTGCCAGCTTGGTTAACGATCCTCGCCTTTCCATTCATCCGGATAGCGTCGAATCGTTGCGTCGATCGAAAACACAGAACTGTTAAAGAACAATAAGTTGACGCGTGCACACCGTGTGCCTTCTTGCGTAATTGAAGTAACATCGTTAGTGAAACTTTAGTCACAAGCTACAATTTATTAATATTAATAAATTCCTCTCGCATTAGATTAGCCTCCTTAGTTGAATTATCTTGTTTAGCATCTTTCCATTTTTCGAGATACGTCGGAATATTCGAAGCTTACTGTGTCTTGTTTCTCGTACGTGAAGCCGTATCGAGCACAGGTTGTTGAACGAGGAAAAACAAAGGTTACATAAAAGATATAATGAAACTTCGGTCTTCTCAGCTTTCAAATAGTACATAGAATATTTTCGCTATGAAGAGTGCTATAGCAATAGATTTTGATAATAAAACGAATCAAATTCTCGAAGTAAATTTTACGCGTCAGAAGTTATCTAATTGAAGATGTTCTTACATTCGTGGTACGTTTGCGTGAAATAATACGTAAAAATGTATAAAATATCCAACGTGTAATGCTCGTTACGATATTTACTGGGTAGAACAAATCCCCGTTTAGATTCCATCTTTCCACTTGCTTCGATAGAAATGTCAAATCGTATGAACACTCGTCATATATTCTATCTCAATTATCCTATTGCGATTAAACTCGAAAATTTGCGAAAGGGAATTCTACAATCTGCAACTTGTAACTTATCGCTTCGTTGATATTATTAGTTGATAAATAATAGTAGCCCGAAATGGTTGCAGGAAGAGGAATCTGTGTTTTATTTTAATTTACGTCATTTACGCAAAACGCGAAAGTGGAGTAAGCAACCGTGTAAGGAATAATGGAACGAACGTTCCGTGCCGGGAATTTCGCGATGTAGAGTAATGAATAGAGCCGTTGTATAATAAATACATAAAGGAAGAGCGCATCAAGCCGTCAGCTAATAAAACGAGTAAACAATAAATTGACTTAATAGCGCGTCATGTAGCGGGAAACTGGAACAGAAGTCTGTCGGACACGTACGAGCCACGTGAACTTTGTCTTCTCTTTCTTACTAACATTTCAGTAATATCGTTGTTATTTATTGTCGTTGTTAGTTGAAGACTCCGGTGGAACATTCGTAGAGTCGCGTTTCTTTCCCAGAAGTTAGACAAATACACAAAAAGCGGTACATGTATATAAAATTCATACTTTGTTGGAGCTTTTTAAGAAAATTTTAAAGAAGTTTCTCCGGTAAAGGAACTCTCAAACGCTGGGGCTTGTAGAATTCTGTGTTAAATTATGCTAATGAAATAAAAATTCAAAATTAGAGACTACACTCAGAAGCGTACAGTCTACAGTCGAAGGTTCACTTGACCTACAGTTTCTTCGAATTTTTAAAATTCTACCATTCTTATACCAATTTCTTTTTCTAAACTCCTCGTTTAATATCGGTTATTACTTATTTTCTTTTCTTTCTAATAAACTAATAAATTGTTTATTTTATATACGTTCCATGAATAGGAGAACGTTTTTTGACTCGATCGAATTAATCTACATGCGTGCACCGGTTTTTCCATTACGTTTACGACGAGAAAGGAACGGAAGTCTTTGGTCACCGGTTTAAATGCTATACTTTAGAATATTGCGTTTCGCGGCCTGTAATACCCTGACCACACGGTGCATTATTAGCTTTTAAAATGCCCTACACGAAGCAAAAGATATTGAATCGTTACGCTTTGCCAGGAAAATATCTCCAAGCCAGCGGATTTCAGCGAATAATTTGTAGCTTCCGCAAACATAAAAAAAATTTCCCGAGTAGAAACATCCATATTGTTGCGTATTATAAATTTATGTATATTTTATCATTATAGTTTAAAGATCAACTTATTCGTGTCACGATATTCTATTATACGTAGCTTTGATAATTATAAGGAATACGATCATTGCGATTCGATTGTGCAATTTATAATTTTGCAATTAGAATACATCATGCGAAAAATAAACAAGTTACGTTTAAACGGTAGCGTACGTATTTTAATTCGCGAAGATTGTCGAGCAGGTGGTTGGTTTGAGTTTAGAGATAGTAAAGAACAGAGGCTCGTTTAAAGGATGATATTCGCGTTTTCTTGACGTTCCCCATAAACACCGGAAAAACACCTGCCTCTCTGTGGACCCGGGTCGTTTAAATATCTGGTCGTCTCACCTTTCTTCTCGCGTAAATACCGCGTCGCTGTACCGTGGTTCCATAAACAATGTTGACTGCGCGAAACACAGAATCTTATCGCGTAAAAGTACAAGTTTCGTCCGCTTTGTTCGCCGTTCCGCCATGTAAATTTAATATATTTCGTTTAAACGTCTGTGTTTGTTCCGTGTAGCTTATTACGTGAAACGAAATAATCGTTCAAACTAATTTTAATTATTTTTTGGGGGGGATAGAAATTGCCTGTTATCCTTCCTCTTTTCTAATCAGATCGTTGATTAAACGAATCGTCCTTGTTTCTAGCACGTTTATGGTATAAAGACGTTTAAATTGGATATTTATTGCGATCGTTGCGATATTTCAATGGTTGATCGGTAGACCATGGTAGTTGGCTCATTGAATTCACGTTGGAAGCCCGCGAGGCGTGCTTTAAGGCGTGGTTGTGATAAATTTCAGCCGCACCAACTTCATCTTTGTCGATAACTTGGAATTTCAGAAGCTCGGCTGCCTGTTGTCGAAAACGATAACGCGCGATGAACTTTCATAGAGCTTCGCTTCCTTCCGGCTTCCCTCCGACGATTTTTGCTTGTTTTCGCGCAAATTGAATTGATTTTGTAAATTATTTGTTTATAGAAATCACGATCGTAGATTCTTCTCGCGTTACTCGCATATATCATCTTCTTTTCTTCGAATTTTACATCGATCGCGAACTAATTCGAACGTTATAGTTGAACCATCGAACGTTACATTTCTAGAAGATGATAAAATCAAAGATCAGAAAAATAGTAATTCCTTCTCGTAAATCAACGAACATATTGCTTGTAAGTGTAAAAATGACCAAACGTCTGAAATTTTATACAATACGACGTAATATGCTTTCAATAATTTTAATAAATAAAATAACACTTTCTCGTATATTCCTTCGTACAAGCTAACCCATTACCGACACTCGCATGAAACGAACACACGACAGGGTTTGCCCGTTTGCATCGAACCCTAATAATTCTAAACACTCATCATCGCACGTACACAATGTTCAGCACACAGTTTCCTCTACGCCAAACATTATCCTCGTTCTCGACTACTCAACAGCTCAAACACGATCCGTAGATCGAGCAGTATGACGCTCAAACACAAGACGATGCGACGTAGAGACGTTCCATGCGCGATGGTGAATGATCGCGCGACCTAAGCCAAGCGAGCTTATCCGCATCATTCACCGTGTGAGACACGTGTTTGCGAAGGTTCTTTGTCGTTGCAGGCACATTTGCAGAGCGCGGCCGTCTGAATAATAGCTCAAACAGAGTGCAAGAGGGATTAGGAAGCGGCCACAGGGATAATCCTGGGTGAGGCGTTCGTGCGGCCCGAAACGAACGCGAGTTTCGAAACGGAAAACGGGGTAATTGGATCATGGTCCCTTTTCACGGCAGTCCGGCTTTTAACTCGATTTGTTCCCGCGGCCGTTTATTCGTCCACGCGATGTCGCGTCACATCGGGACACGGAAACGCATGGAATTCGAACACGCGAACAGAGACCGCGTGTTTAGGATCTTTGATCTTCGTGTTATAGCGCAGTTGATTTTTCTCATTTAACACGTGCGTTATTGTATCTCTGGAATTGTTGCGTATGTTTTCATCAAGATAGGCATTTATTTTCGCTGATAACGTTCGTTTCGATACGTTCATGTTCGTTGTGATTTTTATTTTTCTAAATAGTTTTGTCGCAACGACGCGTGCATAGTAGCGAAAGTGTTAAATGCGTGTTTAATGCAGAAAGTATGGAATGATTGGCTATCTATTTCGTTGTGTTTATGAGTCGAAGTGTTATAATAGCTAGAATCTTGAGAACGTTGTCAGAGTCAATTATATAGCAAATAAATTAATATATGGTTGCTAATAAGTAGATATATTTGATATGTACAGGTTGAGATTGTCTCTAGTCTAGAACAAGTGTTTATTATCGTTCGTTTATGAATTCTCCTTGAACTCTACACTTTCTCCTTTAATTCTTCACTTTCTCCCCGAACAAGTCGCTTAAATATGCCGAAACGAGGTTCCTTGTCGATCATGCAAATTCTCAGCAGCAATTCGAAGTATCCATTCGTCGTAAGTTCTGGATGCGACTATCTTCTGTCATTCAGTTTGTGATATATTAATACATAAATTTTTGCTGCAACTAACGACACCTCAACAGACAGAATCCACGTCCGAAGTAAACGATTCACGCGCTGTACTTAGATCTACAAACGAGATCATAATTAGTGTGCTTTCGAGTACCTTTCGCAATGTTCGATATTTTTAAAAACGAAACATATCTCCGTATCATATCATATTTTCATTAAAATGTTGTACCTCGAGTTTGTAAAGTTCAAAAATCTCAAAGATAACTTTCAAACAGAAATTCTAAAAACAAAGACTTATCGAAATGGGCACGTTGAAAATTCCAGGATCACTGCTATTTATTTTCCTCTAAAATTTTCCTGCGTTTCAATCCTGCGACCATAAAACGTTCTGTTCCAGTCTGGGCACTTAAAAGAACTATAAAGTCCACGTTGGAATTTTTAACTGTTAATTACCCTATTAAATTATCGACGTGTTCTTTCCGAGGCTTCGCTTCGCGCGCTACGGTCTTACATCTTTTAGAGCGATTCCATAAAATATGGAAAAGAGTCGTTCGGCTAACGTAAAACGTTTACTGGTTCGATACAGAGTCGGGCCGAATGGCACGATCATTCGTGATCGAACGCGACCGTTTCGACGAGAAGTACCACCGCATCGAGCTTCGTGACGCGTAGAAAAGTGCCACTTCTGAACTGCATCCGTGGCCTCCAGGCCGGAAATGGCCTTCTGATTCGAACGTCCAGTCCCGGGACTCGATGTTCTCGTGTCGTTGCTGTCCTCGATTTACTTGTGCGGAATTTTATTGCGCTCCTACGTGGCTTGGACGAGGAACCTCTGGTCGTGATTTGAATACTATGTAACCGTGTCGACTTGCTGATTTTTCAGGTTCCAGAGAATATTTTTAGGTTTTTTAAGCTTTTCTCTTTTATCGTGATTTCTTTTTCTGCGTGTGATTCTATGTTTGTCAGAAGCGGCTGTCTGTTTTTTTAGTACCGAAGAGAAAAAGAGCGATCGTGTGAGTCGAACGTAAACCAGTTATATCCTGATTTGTATTTTCGCCAGTTCTTTCATAGTTCACTTTCAATTATTTCTCATTCATTACGTTACCGAATTCTGTTGTCTTCTGTTGTCTCGTAGCTAGTAAAAAGAGATTCCAACGATGTACTTGATATTGTTCCATCCCTGCTTCTCCCTTCTCTTTGATCCTATAACTTTGTAAAGTTTAAAGAACTTAAAGTATTTATTGCATCGTGATAAACTTTCTTTCTCTTAATCATGACGATCTCTTCGGTTAAAGTATAAAAAGAAGGAATCCAGAAAACTTCATTTTAAAGCAATTAAACGTTTCCTCGCAGTCAACAATTTCTTTCTATCGACTTAAAAGGAAACAAAAAAATGGGAAAAGAAGGAAATCGAATTGAGTAGAATTCGGTTTAAACACATCTACCTCGAGAAATCGAAACTCCAACGCAGGTTCGATTTCCGTGTAGCAGACGTGCTGGATCGTTGCACGTCCCAGAGACAGGTAGTTTCAGCCTTTAGTCTGGCTAAAATCGCGAAATTGTCCCGAATATCCCTAAATTCCGCACGAATCGTCTCGTAGCCATTCAGACGAAACGATTCGCCGTACCTGGTGTGCTGGAGCGCGGGTGGGAAAGGGACACCGAAACTGGAAATTTCCCAAAGTACACGGCGACAAAGTGGCCGTAACTGTGCGCGCCAGCTAGTTCAGAAACACACGTCGTGCGATACAAACATCGAGCGTTCGCAACACACGCACGAACGCCAGGGCGAAAGAACGGCGGCTGGTTCGCACGGTGCTACACCACTTTTACCTCTTCCACCTCTCTCCTCCACTTCCGTTCGCCACTTCGTCGGTTCTCTCTTCACGCGCAGCTTCCCCATTCGCGAGCCAGGCGCCAGTTTCCAACGACGATGTTTCGCTTTTACGTTTCTCCCCTCTAACAACGACGAGTTGCACTTTCCCTCTCGCCTCGCGTTCCCCGCCCTTTCTTCTGCCTACTCCCGTGCACTCTTGGACGAACGTTTTGCCTTCGTTTCGCCAACTTCTCCGATCTCTTTTCTCCCGCCTCCACATCCTCCTCTTTCTCGCGCCACGAGAAATCCCTCGGGGGATGATTTTGATTCTAAAGAGAGAGAAAGAGAGGGAGAGAGATGGAGATAGCATTTGGAAGCGCACAAAGTCGAACTTTGTTGGGATTTTTTTTTTTTAATTGGTTAATCTCTTAATGAAATCTTAATCTCTTTGTAAAAATGCACAAGCCTCCGTGAAACAGTCAACCAACCGTCACTTTGTACTAATAAACAATTGTTGAGAATTATGGATCGTAATCGCCGAAATAAATATGTAGGAACATTTACATTACGTGTAGAGATGATAATAAAATAATTTTGTATTTATTTAATATGTGATTTACAAGATGTTCATAGATACCCATTACACGTGTTTCAACACTCTTCTAGTCTCACCCTATGGAACAGTGACATTCTTTCGTTCTACGAGATGCTGCGTACGCGCACATACTCACACTCGTATATGTGTATCACTACTACGCAATTGATCCGGTGTAACACACAAAATTACGTATTTTAGGTTGTCCAAAAAAGTTTCTTTCGTTTTATGAGGAAATAATAGACGCACAACGTTTTTTGTTTTATATTATTTCGTCGAACTACGTACGATCCATTTTGTTCTGTTGAGATAAACACCGTGACATTTCACAGACTTGGTTTCACGTTTGTACGAATGTGCACTGTTGTAAAAAAACACGTTTCCGAAAGAAAGACACTTTACCTAATATTTCAATAACAGTCACGTCTTTTCGTATTTACAAAAACACTCACTTTTTCTACTATCTCGCGTTTTTTACACTCGATGACTTTTTTCTTCGCGTCGCTGCCATTTAAATCAAAGGCTGTGTGTAATGGGGTTGGCTGGGATCGTATTTTGACGATACATCGGCGTATTCGAATAGGCTTTTTAGTCGTAAATCTTTGTATCTTGCCGGCCATATGACTTGGGCTTGGCTGTGTTCTTGACACGCGCGCTTTGTTATGGTACACACACACTGGTGTTTGCCAACAGTCTGCGTTCGTTGACGGCACTGACGTTTTCGTGAGGTTGTATATCAAAGGTTGTAGTTTGTGTTCTACTCTCAGTTCGTGTCGCTCTATAGCGTGCGCACGATGATATTTTGGCTTACGATCGATATATCTGTCATTGGCGAATAGTTTTCGGCTTAACCTATTAAATGTATTAAGGGCGAAGCAACAATTTATGATAATGTTTATTCGACCATTCGCGGAGAGACGCGATCGCGAGAAAGCACGTGAACGGGAGTCGTAAATTCCCGTTACGATTAGATAATCGACGCCACGAAGTGATCGATCCCCTGATTTCTTTTACGACAATAGGGGTGGTTCAACTGAATTTACACTGAATTAACAGGTATAAATTTTTTTTTTTTTTATTATTATATTGTTTATTTTTAATTTTACAATTTGTCCAGTGGGACATTAGGTAAAATGTTATAACATATGATTGAATAGCATGTGGATGGTTACCCCCAGCGGGGTGCCATCTTCGCGTTTTTTAGTTTATATCCTTTATGAGATCAGCTGGGTGTTTCCTTTTTAGTCTTCTTTCTATTCTTGC